>NW_015150836.1:84395-104773 GCF_000732505.1 Cyprinodon variegatus
TGTGTCGCTGAATGTGTGCATTGATGACTGAAAGACATCTTCTGCCTCCATTTATCTGTTTACTGCAGTGTGTTGAATTCATGTTCATGTGGATTTAAACACATTTCAATTAGTGGGAAATTGCAGGGGGGAATAAAAAAAAAGTCAAATCAACCAAAACGTTCAGGACCCCCATGCAGTACTTCTGTGGGCCCCCTAGGGGTGGCGGACCCCCTGTTGAAGACCTGTGCAGTAAAGTATAGAAGATATTAGGGAAATTGTTACAGGCTCAGGAAAAACATTTAAAAACAGCATGTTTTAGGTGTTCAGATTTATTATCCTTTAAAAATCATTATTCAGTTGTCGGAGAGCGTATTACTCCTGAAGATTTGATCAGCCATACAATAAAATATAAGAAGATACGATGTATTTTCAAGATCCCTATGTCTTCTTTTCTTTCAGATGAATATATGGAAAAATTTTTGGAAGTGAATAACGAAAAAGCACAGACTGAATCTTTTCCTTATGACTTCACAGTCTGTATTTCTACCATGTTTGATTTCACCAATGTGCTTCAGGTAAATCAAACTGTCTTTCTGGTAATAGTAATTGTTTTTGATACAATTCCAAATCACAGACTCCATGCAGACTGCCCAGTTCAACTCTCCTGACCCTCTGAGCATATATTTTTGAAAGTACTACAAATTTCTTTTTGCTTGCATAAAAGAACTGTCCTTTTAAATTATGGAGCCCTTTAGTAATTATATTTAATTTTGTGTTTTACAATTTGTTTTTGCTGCACCATTTGTTGGTAAACTTCATGCTCTTGTTTGTTTACCCAAACAAGACCATGTAACGAATGTGTGCTACAACTACAGAAGGTAGCAAGGCAGCAAAGCAAATCAGCATTTCTCCAGCAGGGGTGGGGGAAAAAAAAAAAAAAAAACAGATGCCAAGATGGTAAGATAAGATGTGGGTTGTGCCATGAATACAATAGGAACACTGATGCTCACTGATGTGGGAGATAAAGAACCAGAAGGAGGCAATTTGATGGATTCACGATAAAGTAAAACGGAGAAAAGCAGTCTTTGTCATCTGCTAATCGTGCCAAAAATTGCTTTTAGGCTCAAAAAGAGTTAAGTAAACACAATGGACATTGGAAGAATATTTAATTAATTCAACATGAATTTTAGGTTTTCTGTGTTTTTTGCATCCATAGTATGTGACAGTGCTCCTTTAAAACCTATTCTGCTATCACATAGCAAGGATTAAAATGCAATGTTCCAAAACATATGTTTGCTTTAATGTGTCAAATAAGATCTTTCTCGTTTGAGACACTGCTAAGTCCATTTTTAATATTGTCATTTTAACATCAGGGTCTAAGTCTTGACTGTCTTTATCTTCCCCAAACTTGCCAATGAAGGGATTGACAAAATCCACTCCCCATGTCTTCAAAGGACACAAAGAAGACATGACCCTTTCGGCCTGGGGAAGCTTTTTTTGAGTTGTCAAAAATTGCTATAAGTTCAGATAGGCTTTGTACTTGTACTCGTCATCTTATACACTTATGCAGGTCCAGGCCTCTAATGGTACTTGCCTGGAAGACCTCCTGAGGGAGGCGTCCAGGAGGCAACTAAGAAAGATGTCCGTGCCACCTCAGCTGACTCCTCTCAATGTGGTTTATTCCGAGCCTTTCACAGGTGTCTGAACTCCTAGTCCTGTCAATTGGGGAGTGCCAAGACATCCTGTTATGAAAGGACATTGCAGTCGCTTGTTTTTTGGATCTTGTTCTTTAGGTCATGGCCCAGATTTCATGACCAAAGGTGGAGGTAGGATTAAATTGAGAGCATTGGTTTTTTGCTCAGGTCTCTCTTCACCATAACAGAGTGGGCAATATGTGGTGTCTACATTATACCATACCGATCTGTCCATCAATCTCCTGCTCCAATGTCCCTTCACTTGGGAAATGATCTCCAAGATACATAAATGGTTTACAAAAAATGCTTTCCAACTTGTTCAAAGATTTTTTTCCCATGTCCAAGTTTTTGCTTCTGGTACCATGGAAGCTGACAACCTTCTGCCCAGTGGATACCTTTCTTTATAAACAAAGAAATCTGACAGGTTATTTTTTCACATTTATGTCTTCCATTGCACCTGGCTTCCACAAGAATAATCCCCAGTTTTTGTTTGACGGCATCAGTTACCTTTAGCCATCAATTTTCGACAAGTGACATGTCCTTTGGAGAAACTTGGCATGTGATTTCATGTCCACCATAACTCTGGATGGGGATAAATCTCTCTTGGTGGTATGAGTTAAATTTTGTGTTTAACCAGATGTTCACCAATCATCTACAACCCATTTCTGGCTCTGAAATACGGGGGCATTCCTGAATTGTCTGTTGCAACTCTCTTTGGGTAATTCTTGATTAAAAGAAAGTCTAGCCTCCTTCCAATAGATGGAATCTAGAGCCCAGGGTGTGTGGTGGTTCATCCAACCATGTATAGTTTTTTTTCCAACTCACAAGCCAACTGTAGGTCCTTTTAAACACTATGCTGATATTTTTTGTCTACTTTTATGGCCAGTTAAGTAGCACACACACCCATGGACAACCTAGCTTACACTGGACCCAACATCGCCATATCTCCCTGCAGGTGGTGGTGGTTAGTTGCTGTGGAGGGGGCTCCAGTGGGAGCATGACTAAAAGGTAGAGTGTCCCACTAAAGGTTTGGCTGCAGGCCGTTACCCTGGTTTCCCTGCTCCTGATGAGGTTTACCACCCTCTGTGATTTTTAATGAACATGTTACCCTTTACCTGATCCCTTATCTGAGGCTTAATCATACCTGTTGGTCAGCAAACCAGGTGGCCAAGCTCTGGCCGGTCTTATCCTTACAGTCATCCATAGTCATTAATTTAGACGATAATATCATGGGCTTCAAAGTAACCTTTGGTAACACTTACCTTGCTGCAGGGAGGTCCCGGTTTAAAATTTGACTGCATGGATTTTGTCTGTTTCGTGGGTTCTCTTCACATTCTTCAGCTCTTTAGTCTAGTAACATGCCTTTTAGTTAAATGGTCTCTGTAAAATGCATCGTTTTTCTGTCCTTTGTGTTTCTCTGATGGATTATCCTCTGGCTCGAAGACAGAAAGGCCCCAAATCCTCTCCCCTAGTTTATTTGTTTGGTCTATTATACACAATTGCATGTCAAGTTAAGTTTTTATTTGCTCGTTTGGTTTTATTTGGTATTGAAAGAGTTGTGTTGTCTTGCAGCTGGTGCAGAGTTTCGAAATGCTTCAGTTACTTGGAGTGAACAAAGTTTTTGTCTACAAAACCAACTGCAGCGAAGAAACACAACGTGTTCTGGACTATTACTCAAGCAAAAAAGGTACAGTTGTATAGAGTTAAAGTAATGATCTGTGTCTTGAATGCCTGCCTGAATCCAACATGTTCATTATTCTTAAAACACCTTCATCTTAACAATATTTGTGGGTGGCTGCTTACAATCCATATCATGACTCTTGTGTTCTGAATTTTGCTAATTAAAAATTGTAACAAAAAAAGGTAAGTAATTCAGAAGTTAAACCATTGGCTCTGGCTGTTCTATGGCAATCCTCTGGCAGTCCTCTGGAGACTTGTTGTATTTCGTTTCTGAGTTTGTTAATTGTTGGCGGCATTTCTGCCTCCTAGTGTAAGGTTGGTCCGCCAAGACTGTTACTGTTGTTTTGAGAGAAATAATGATAAATAGGCTCTTTGTATGCACCTTGTCGCTCCATCAGTCCGGCTCTTTTCCTGAAAAGAGATCACTTGGGACAAACTCTTTAAATAACACTTCATAACTTATATGTATTAAATAACCAGGAGACATGACAACAGATTATGATAGAAATTGTAATCTTACGCAGATCAGAGAGATTGCTTAGAGTTTACAGAAGGCGGCTGCTCACCTCTGGGCTCACCTCTCAGGAAGTGGCCCCGATTAACAGTTAAAAAGGCATTTTATACTTAATTCTGTACTTTGCCACGTACAGAATGAAGAGTATAACTGTGTATCCAGACAGAGGAACTGTCTTAGATAAACTATTGTGGAAAACATCAGTCCTGACAAGCAACAGGCAGCCAATACCAAGGTGTAATAAACTCACACATCTTCAATGATAATTATCCTCAACATTGGGATTGATTCTATGGCTGATTCCCAACATGACAAGTTGTAGCTCCTAGCTTTTGTTCCTAGTTCCTTTAATTTTACCTTTTGCGGGTCAACAGTAAAAACACTTTCACTAGGAGAGGAGCTCCAGACCTCTGTATTGAATCAAGACAAACTTCAGCCTTATGGGTGTCATTACGTGAAGGACATGAATGATGCTTGTCAAATTGGGACTACAGCCTTACATAAATCAAGTACAAAAAAAGTTAAGTTACACAATTGTAGTAAGGAGAAAATCATAAAACCGAGAGCCTATAAAGATGCATACATTTGCATGTGTCACACAGAGTAGATATCATGTAAAACAAGATATTTCACTTAAATTCTGTGAGGTGTTCTGTGCCTATATGTCCTGTCATGCAACAGATTGCCAGCATCTGCTTTGCTCCTGGTCTCTATGCTAATTAATCTACTGAAAGGAAGCACTGTTCTTACTGCCAGCACATTAATAAAAATACTTATGATGGCAACTGACCACTGACACACTTCCACTGTAGTTAGTGTCCTTACTGATAAGCTGGTTTTAGAAGCAGCCTGTAACTTAGTTCTGGTTCCTTTTTTTTGTAGGAAATGATTGTACATGACGTTAACTTTCAGTAATATTGTCTACTTGTGCTGTAGCAGCAGAAGTTTTTTTTTTTATGTTTCTACATGAATGTGAGTATGAAGATGCTTTAAAAACACAGTTTATCCTGTAAACTGTGGATTGCAGGTTGGAATCCATTATTGCTACAATTGCTAGCCTGGCCAGCTAAAAAACGAGATGTTTAGTGACTGATTTCACATCCAGAACTAGAGCACAACTAACAGAGACTGTGTCCAAATGTCCACCCTATTCACTATATAGGGCGCCAGCGTGTCCGAACGTCTAGTGGAGGAAAAAGTGGTGGTCTCAAAATTTCCCACAATGCACCTTGTAGTGATCATCCATGGTCACTAAATAAGAAGATATATCCCAGAATGCCTTGGGAGGAGAGCCCTCCCCATAAAACCTTATGGGATTTGTTGTCACAGCAGCAGAAACAAAGATCAGAAGGCGAATTGCATAAATTGTTAACATCTGGTGAAAATGTCGTGTCAGAAGCACCTCTAGAAATGTATTTACTGAGAAAAATGGAGGTGTGTTCAATACTTACTTTACCCACTTTATAGAGGAAGCTTACCAAGTTAAACTTTTTCTCTGAGCTGTCAGGATGGGTTCCCTGGTTTTTGTGAAGCTTTTTGTTCTCTAATGGTCTTGAAGTTGTTTTTCTTTTTTTTTTTTTATGTAAGATGAGTATAAAAGCCATTTGAAGGCACTTGCATAAGACCTGGGTTAGGATAACAGTGAGTGTGTCTCATAGATTGTTAGGGTTAACCTGAAGCTTTACATCATTTTCTTCTCAGGCTTTGTGGAGGTGATTCCTTGGTCCATGTCGAGGTTTCTAAATGTTTCTCGAGGATGGCTGCCTGAGCATGGTCCTGGTGACCTCCACTATTTTGGTCAGATCCCTGCTCTCAACGACTGCCTCTTCAGGAACATGTACAAATCCAAATATTTGGCATTGCATGACATTGACGAGCTCATACTGCCACAGACGGTCAAAAGGTAGAAAACACTTTTCTGAACAGGGCCGTCTTTTACAGTTACCTTTTGCATCTCTGCTTCTGTCTCCTTGAACCCCAGTCGGCCTCAGCAGATGGCCGCTCGCACTGAGCCTGGTTCTGCTGGATCATTTAAATTGTATTTTTTGACTGTTTAATAGGAAAGGAATAAAATCCTGGTTAATTTCACATTTATTTATTTTCTTATATATTGTTTTGCTTCTCACCTGAACAAATAAGGGAGGTCTGTTTCCTCAAACAAATTTGAAATTAACTTTGGTTTCTGCAAATTTTTTATTGCCAAGCAAACATGAGATGAATTAGAAAAGCACTCGGAGAGCGCAGACCTCCGCCAAGTAGCTCATTTCCTCCAACACATTGTTACTTAATGCCTGTATTCAGTAATTCTGTAATATTTCAAAACATTTTTGGATCCAGATTTATTAATTTGCTGCCAGTCACAATATGCACCTTATTTGAAATTTAATTAATTTAAAAACAGACAGACTGGGATGAAAGCATAAGCACCTTGGTGGAGATAAGTGCCAAAGTGTTTTTTTGAAAGATTAAAGGATATACATATATATTTTTTTGCATTTGTGTCACTGAAGACTTTTTTTCTCTCTCTACAGCTGGACGGAGCTACTGCCTCTGCTGGAGAAGAAGTACAGCCCGAATAAGTGTTACATGTTTGAAAATAACGTGTTCCCCAACAATGTCTCGCTACCGTCACCAAAGGAACAAAACCTACCTAAAATGGACCACTGGAAAGGAGTTCCTGGAGTGAACATCCTGGCTCATCTGCACCAGGAGCCCATCACTAAAGAGACGCAATATATCAAATTTAAGATCATCGTAAACCCTCGAGATATTTATTCGGTATCGGTTCACGGCGTGCTGAAATCAGACCATGGCTGCAGCTGGGTGGACAGGAACATGGCACGGATGTACCACACAAGGTGAAGCCATGCTTTCAATTTAGACAGAATGTTTAATTCTTCCATCATTAATACAAACCAGAGACTTTATATCCATTATTTCTTTTATCACCTCTCCATTTGAATCATTACTACTACCCCAAAGTGTGCTTTAAGCATTAAAATCTCCTCAGCAAATAACCTTACCATTTATATTTTCAGTCAATTCACCCATTTCCTCTAAACAAAGTTTTTTACAAGGGTTTTAGAAATTTAATATTTTAACAATTCCATTTTAATCAAAATTTCTACAGCTATCCATTCTAATTGTTTCCCTTTTCCTATAAATCTATATTGAATTCCCTGTTTTATAAAAATTATACATCCACCCCCATTTCCCCGTTCCCTGTCCCTTTGAACACTATCATATCCTTTTATCACAAAATCTAATTCTGTTTTAAGCCATGTTTCTTGCACACAAATAATATCGGGTTTATTTTTCTAATAATTCATGTAACCTTTAAACTCTTGTCCATTACTTATTAAGCTCCTAGCATTCCATTGAAGTAGAATCATATTCTCCCTCCCTGTGTTTTACCATCAGTCTTAAGCTTTTTGTTTATTAATTCCCAAGAAAGATCCTTTGCAGACAAGAATTTTTCTGCCCCATTTCACAATAATTTTGATGTTTTTATTTTTATTTTTTTGTTTGTTTTACCTGGACAGTGCAGTTAATAACATAAGCCATGAAGAGAATTAACTTATACATTGTTATATCCAATCCTAACATAACACTTTGGTTTTGTTCTGGTAATGCACTCTGCTGATTCATCATTCTCTGGTGGATATTTCTTTTTTCTTCCAGAACCTTCTTGGTTGCTTCTGTTTTTTGTGGTTTTAAGATGTTGAATTTCTGCTGCTCATTTCCTTGCTTCACAACCTCCATCTGCAACATTATGCTGACCACCACAGTTACAACATTTTTGTCTGAACATCATCTTTGCATTCCTCATATTTACGGTCTCCTCCACATTTAGCACATCTTTGTTTCCCTTTACAAGCCAACGCTATATGACCATATCTCTGACACTTGTAGCAACGCAGCGGTGGAGGGGCATACGGCCTAACTGGAAAACTCATGAAAACTGTTCTTATTTTGTCTGGGAGAACATCTCCTTGAAATTCCAGAAGCACTGACAAACCTTCAACCTTTTGACCATCCACTGATCCTAACAGCCTTTTCAGTCTTTTAACTTTACCTCCCTGGATACCATGTTGAATTTTTTTGAAGATCTTCTTCAATCAGGATGCCAGTGATAACTCCACGAGATACCTTAGTGTCTCCGAACAGTTTCCTTTCACAAACAACTTTGTTACAAACATTATCAATTTGCAAAGCTTTATTTTTCTGATCTTCAGTTTTACATTGAATCAACATGTTTCCATCCCGCAGAATTTTCAACTTGCCTAATTTCTTCTTCAGTTCTCTGGAAACTGCAATAGGGCTTAACATAATTTCCTCATCCTCCTTTCTGAATTTAAGTAATATTTTAAAATCATCTTTTTCCATTTTCCTTCGTACTGTTCTATTTTCCTCTTCTGAGCTGTCCTCCTCTAAACTTTTCTTCACATTAAGATTGTCATCTTTTTTCACACATCCTTTTCCTCTACCTCTGCCTACCGGAGTCCAGTTACCGACAGTAAGTCCATGTCCTCATCATCATCTACCTGCAATGTCATCCCGATCCAGTCACACTTCTGTTTATGCCAACCGCCAAATTCAATTTTTAAATTTTAAATATTCGTCGCCAGCTAGATCTCCACCGACTGTCCAACAAACGCCTGCGTCTCTCAAAACCAGGTAGCCGATTTGATCTAACCCAATGACACATGAGGGTAACAAATATAGTGGTTTGACCAAACCAAAAAACAAAGACGGGGGAAAACAAGATGGCTGACAATTAACTAAAGCAAACATTTAAACTAACTAAACCCAAGTCCCCCCATAGTGCAGCGCTACATGTAGGGCTTAACAAGCCAGTGACCAGATTTAAACCTTCTCAGCCTATTGCCACGCCTTTGCTTGTCAGGAAAGAGGCTCGTCTCTCACCATGGCAACAAACAAAAGAAAGAAATATTAACAAAAGAAAATACCTTCCATTGCTGGTATTTGCAAACCATAACAGCAGTGCAAGATAAACCAAATTACAAAATGAAAGAAAGAAATAAAAATAATACCACTGTGGGGCTCCAACCCCCACACCAATGCATTCAGATTTAAACATCTTTCTGTACCTTACGGTCCAGTAAAATATTATAGTACTCGTAGGTACGCCTAGTTACTCAGATGTTGTTTGAGAACTGAACTTCTTTTTTCAGGCATTAACATACAAATACATCTTCAAGTTAGATGAGTCATTTTTGTTTTTAGGAAGTTTCTTCAGACTGCCCCAACGGTAAAAACTAGTATTTCTCATTCGTGTTATCAGTCAGAGATATTAAAAGGTTAGGATTTTCCCTTTCCTTATCAGGACAAACATTGTCTTAAGGTGAGGCTATGAAAAACTGCAAATGGCTTCTACTTATCTTACGCTTTATCAAGTCTGAGGACCTCAAAGAAGTTTACACTGCATTCAGTCATTCACACACTGATGTTAGCAAGCTATGTTAGTAGGGGCAGCCACCTGGGGCAGACTGGCTGAAGCATGATCAGCGCGGCCAGACTTCCTGACCACCAACAGCAAACCAAAGAGTTTCCTTCAGATATCTTGGTTTATATCCAGACACATCCTCAGTTTCTCCAATCAGTCTTTCATTTATCTAAACGGCAGATATTGCAATATTCCATCTTTTTCAATTAAAGTTTTTTTTTTAAATTCTCATTTGAAGACTATTCAGAAGTGGGTGATGTATTAAAATCAGCCGGGGATCAGTCCTTGACAGTTTCACTTAAAGTAACATTTTATTACTAGATTATATAAATTAACCATTGTGTTCTTCCTTCTTTTTGTGCAGAGATCAAATGCAACCCTTGCTGACTTCAGATAAGATGATCTATGATGGCAGATTGCTGAGCTACAGCGCCCCCCTCAGTCTGGCTGTTGATACTGCACTTCAAGAAAGTGGCCTCTCTAAGGAGAGCAAAAACTTGAACTAGGACCTTCTTGGTAACACATCAGAGTGAAAACTTTTTTGCAAGTTTTCTGGTACTTTTATGGTAGGATTTATTTCTGTTATAAGTTTTGTAAACTTTTACAAAAGTTTGCTTTTGTGTTGCTAGAAAAATATTTTTTTAAGGATGCTTTAACATAAGAGAAAGTATGTATTTAATATTATAATATAATATTAATTTAAAAAAATCTTAAGAAAATGTGAACTATAAAAAAGAATATGAAAAATAAAACATGTTTCGGTTAATAGTTTTGGTTGATTGGAACAGATCTAAATAGCAGAGAGAGTTGCACTGAAAGTGTAGAGAGAGCTTACTGTATAATAATCCGACGGCTGCTTAAAGTCCTCAAATTAGAGTCCGAGTCAGTTTTATGGTAGCTGCTCAGGTTAGATTTCACTGGAGTGAAAAATGTTTACAGATCTTCCTAAATCAAAGGTTTATATTTAAAAAAAAATGTTTTTTGCTCAAAAACAAGCAAGGTTTGATGAAATGCAGTTTTTGTTATGCAGTTTAAAAGGTTTTTGTTCAACAGGTGCCATTTTTTTCTTTTCTTATTATTATTTTTTTTGTCTTTTTAAAAGGTTTCATCACCTAAGAGTCCATACATGTTCTTGCTTCTGACTCAGGGTTCTGGTTTCCCCAGTTTTTGCTTTTTTCTTGCAAGAAATGCCTCTGTCTCAGCTCCCTAACTCAACACAACTAAATTATTAGATATATTATCGTCTAGTTTTTGTAACTTTGATAATTACTATTAAACATGAAGTTAATCCATATCAGAAAATCAACAGATGCATAAATTAGATTTATTATTGTATAATGTTTTTGTTATTGTTTCCAGATATAGTCAGGGGAATGAAAGAATAAATTAATGTTTATAATCACATGTTTGAATTTAATGCTAATTAATTTTAAATATTGAGCTGTGGGAAAATAAATGATTGACTGATTGAATGTATAAATGAATCACGCACATGGATATAAATAAAAACAACTGAATTGATCAAAACAAATAAGAGCTGTATTGCTTTATTGTTGTTGCATTTCAATACATTTTCAATTGGCAAAAAGAACCTTTTACCTTCATTGTCTTTTCGAATTTTCTTTACAGTTCATGCTTCTGATCACAAAATGTTGAATTTATATCTTAATATATCTGTATTTATGTAGCATCTATTTCTACACCCTGCATTATATACAGTATATATGTTATATTTAAATCTAAATCTCAATTTTTGTATAATATATTCAATATATATTATCTAAATCTTCAATCTAATATATAATAGCTATATGTTTTGTTTTATTTTAAGTTTTTTATGAAAGATTTACAGATTTAAGTGTTAAACATACTGAAATACATAAAACATATAGATTCATATTTAAGATTTGGATATAAGATGTAAAATGTATCTATTTTTTAGAGAAACATATTATGTTATTAAGGTAATATGTAGGTAGTCAGAATATTCTGGCCAATAGATAAACGGAAATTATGCAAAATTGTTTTCAATAAGAACTAGAGTACATTTGATGCTACAGAACAGTTTATCTGTTTTTGCTTGACTAGCATTATTCTTTGACAGATTATTTCATGTCATTATTCACATTAAAAAAATATAATCAAATATCCTAAGGAGGATCGGAAAAATAAGGCGGTCGGGAATTCATTGATCTCCACTGTGAGATCAATGAATTCAATCAATCAATCTTTAAATATACAGTTTAAATAGTTTTCAATCTGAATAACTTGTAAATGCACATGCACCTGTATGTACATGTAAGAGATTATTGTATTATTAATATTTCTGATTCGTCTTACATGTGATTAAAATGAGATCTAAGGCGCCTCCTATTCATTCTGACAGCAGCTGTCTGAGCTGTGGTCTGATCCAAGATGGCCGCCCTCTAGGCACGTCGGCCAGCGTCCAATGAGGCGTCTACGTAGTGTCGATACTCCGCATTTCTACCCATATGATTAACGTACTGGCACTAACGTAACTGAACCTGATCGGCCACCGTAATAGTAGCTAGGTTGGCTAGGGAAGTGTTCTTAAACGTTTCTTCTGAGGTTTGTAGTTTACATTAGGAAATAACGCTTCGCCTTGTTATCGCGTTATTTGTCCTTTGGCTGAAGGTGAGGCTACGGGAGGGTTAGGTAAGTTGGTTGGTTAATACCAGCTAGTATTACCCATCAGCGCTGGCCCGGTTAGTTAGCAGTGATGTGTTTAAACGTCTCTGTTTGCATTAGTTTTATCGCTCAGTAAAAAAAAAGCTCGCGGACTCCACAGAGGTCAAAGGGCGATGCTGTCAGTCATCTGCAGATCGGCTCTGCCTAAATGTAAGTTTAGCCGTTTGTGTCTGTTTTTAACTCGCTGTTTGTTCATAGTTAGAAATGATTAAATGATTAGTTTAAGTGTCTGGTTGGAAAACCGACCTAAACGAGCTTCAGCTGGAATATAGGTGAAAGGTCAAAAAACTTTAAACCCTTTCTGAGGTTTGGGAACTTATTTTATTTCGAAATGATTTTCCTAAAAGTTTGAGAGATGTTTATTTATTAAATATTTAGTATATATTAAAAATTAACGACAAGTGATTCACATTCATAACAAAATAATAGTATCGTGCAATTATTACAAAACAGCAAAATCAGAATTAAAAAAAGGAAGTTGTTCAAGTAAAATAACATTTTATTCTATATATTATATAACATTTATTATATTTTAGCTGGTTTACAGGGAAAAAAAACTCCTGTAAGAATGATTGTAGGTGGAAAAAACAAACAGGTTAAAATAAATAAATTGTGCAGATAAAGGCATCAATTACAAAGAAATAAGGGCATGTATGAGATGAAAAAGCAACACTTGATCAGATAAAGAATAAAAATGCAGAAGTGAAAGGTATTGATTGGATGACCTCAGAATAACATCCATTGATCATCATTAATAATATAAACTCTCAGAGGTAAAGAAATGCACAGATTGATCAGAGGAAGGTGGATCATGATGAACATGGAGTAAAAAATAAATATGTTTTAAACGAAATATTAACAGTATGATAATAGGAATAATCACAATCCAAATTAGCTCAACAGAAAACAGCAAGTTTTTTTTATTTTTTTTTAATTATCGTTCACTGATTCCTGAAGTTCGTTCATCTAAACTTTTTTTGGTATTGAATTTTAAATCCTGATTTTGATGGGAATTTTTTTTTTTTTTTTTATGTTTTGCGTCTTTTAAACATAGATAAATTAATGAAAAATGACAATAAATTAAAAAATGATAATGACAAATTACAAAATAAATCTGTCTAAGTCATTCAACATGACTAAGTGCAGTAAAAACATTTTTTCCATTTACGAACCTCCAGCTAAATGTTATATAAAAAAGCTATTCTAGATGAAACTGTTGTTAAAGTGTTCCTTCTTCAGACGGCAGGTCGTGGCTGTCTGCCCAGGTCGCGGTCAGAACCATGTCCTCCTCTGAGGGACCCAGCCCTCCGTTCACCACGCTGGCCGTCAGCCGCCCGGCGGAGGCCGTCACACACGTCCAGCTCCACAGGCCCAAGAAGCTCAACGCCATGAACAAAGCTTTCTGGAGGTTAGGACCTCTCATTACATTAACAACACATGAAATGTATTGAATTTTATTTATAAAAATATAGAAGAAAATGTATCCATTTTTGAAAGATTTTTATTTTAAAACATGGCAAAATTAAAATAGTGATTCTTTAAACATTGAATATTTCCTTTTGTTGATGTTTATTAAAAATACATTTAATTCGTCTCTTCGAAAGCTTATGAAATAGAGTTTTGTTTCGCTGGCCTGAAAGATTTACCCTAAATTAGTGGAAAAAAGTGACATTTACAGCTATCAATATATTTAGGTATAGACCCCCCTGCTTCCCTGTTAAATAGTGCAACAGGTGGAGCGGCGCTTAATGATCAGGGCATAGAGCCTGGAATCCTCAGGTTCTGTGTTGGAGCCCCACTCCCACAGACTGCCACTCTGGGTCCCTGAGCAAAACCCTTAACCCCACACTGCTCCCCAGGCACCACACAATGGCAGCCCACTGCTCCCCAAGAAGTTAAATTTCTCCAATGTGAGATCAGTAAAGTTCAATTATTATTAAATATGAAATAATTTTTTCTTGTCAGTTTGCTACGGGCTGGAGTTATTTGATAAGGTTGTAGATTCTCCCCTGAAAGATGGTCGACACTTGACTGATGGTTTTCTTGTTTATTGGAATCTTAGCTTTGTCAACGATACTCCTTTTAACCAGCAACCATAAGAGCTAGGCAGAGCACAGAAGAAAAAATGACGGTATCAGTACTAAGTAAAATTATATATATATATATATATATATATATATATATATATATATATATATATATATAGGTTACGGAGACTTAATAATAAACAGAAGAAAGTTCTTCACGCATTTCAGAACACATGAACACACATTAACCATGTCTTATCACATAAGCACTAACCTTGTGCCACTTCAGAAGGTGCAATTACTTCAAATAAAGCTCAATATTTTTACTATCTTTCCTTCTTTTACTACGTTTCAATCTCAGCTTCTTCTTCTCCGTATCTCATTGTAGCCACTAACTAAAAACCCGGTCACATAGTTTCAAAATAACGTCCCTTAATACAAGGTAAAAATGTAAAGCATTGTAAATTAACTGAAATAATGGGGCAAAATTAGAAATCAGGTCATTTACAAAGGGGTTACTTTTTCTTTCCACTGAAATTTCTATGAAAACGGTTAGTAAGATTTTAGTCACTGCTTTCTTCAAAATAAGAAATAAAGGCCTGGAATATTTCTCAGCCTGTTTAAAGAATCTATAGTTTGCAGAAGAAGACTTTTACTTTCTAAAATGAGTGACAGTTCTGAGACCATAGATGGTTGCAGTTTTATTCTTTGCTAACCAAAGGATTTCCGTGTGTTTTCAGGGAAATGGTGGAGTGCTTTAATGAGATCTCTGAGGACCAGGACTGCAGAGTGGTGGTGGTTTCAGGAGCAGGGAAGATGTTTACAGCTGGTGAGTGCCATTTAATCAGCCTGTCAGCTCTCCTGTATTTATTCGCTCTGACGAGCTGCCGTCCAGGTATCGACCTGATGGACATGGCGGGCGATATGCTCCAGCCGGAAGGCGACGACGCGGCCAGGGTCGCCTGGAACGTCAGAAAACTGGTCGCCAAGTATCAAGAGACGTTCTCCGTCATCGAGAAGGTCGGTGTTACTGAAAGCTCTGAGGGTGAGGATCATGGCGGTGACTGAAGCTTTAGGGTTTCTTGTTTCTGTAGTGTCCAAAGCCCGTCCTGGTGGCCGTCCATGGTGCCTGCATCGGAGGAGGTAGGACGCCATCATCCTGCTCCGTCTGTGGAGCATCTTAAAGCGGGAAGTTTATTAAAGCCTTTATGTTGGACTTCGTCTACCTTTGATGCAGCAGCAGGAAAAGTTTCCATGAAACCTTTCATTTTAGTTGTTAAAACTGTTGAACAAAAATGCTCAAATTTAATGGAAGAAAAGATCCAATGTTGTAAAAAATGTTTTGTCATAAATGACCATTATTGCTCCTCTTACTGTTTCTGCAGCAGCTGGGATCTTCCATCTCTGTTCCCACAGTTCCTGTTTGGATAAACTTTTTTCCTCATTTATATTCAATTTGATTTATTCTGTCTGTAGATTTGGAGAAGTTTAGGAGAGTAAATACTTTCCTGTAGCCACTCCCCGACAGTCAGCAAACATCTGCATAACTAGAAATATTTAGTCTTTATCATTTAGAAACGGTAGAAAACAAGCCTCTGTGTCGCTTTTATCCAAAAGGAACACTTTGATCGACTTAACAGTAAATTAGACAACAGAATATACTTTGTGGAGTTTTTGATAATTGTGGCGCTAGAGAATTTTATTACTTTCTAAAAATTACTTTCAAACTCTTCTCCTTGCAATTAAAGATGGGAATTAAAGTTTTTTTTTGCCTAGCCTTTGGTGTCATCAAGTATGGAGAATTTGCTTTTTCATAAATCTCAAATAAAGTCTTTTAGTAGAATATATGCATACTTCCATCTAAATTAGATTTTTTCTTTTATGCAAGTTTATTTGTTCCTCATTATGTTAAATTAAATCAGTTCTAAAAACATTTAAAACAAAGCTTCAGCTGATAAATTAAATCCCCATTGATGTGATCCTAATATTAGAAGTCAGTGATTAAAGTCTGTTTCCTTCTGCAGGTGTTGACCTGATCACCGCCTGCGATATCCGCTTGTGCACCCAGGACGCCTGGTTTCAGGTCAAGGTCGGTTCCTCAGAGAAAACGATGCTCCGATCACCGGAAACCTTCAATCTGAGTCTTTGTTTCTGTCTGGTTTACAGGAGGTGGACATCGGTTTGGCAGCAGACGTAGGAACCCTACAGAGGCTTCCTAAAGTCATCGGCAGCCGCAGGTAAAAGCCGCCCTGGCCTCCATTGCAGGAACGCTGCTGAGCGTTAGAAGTTCAAAGGTCATGTGTGATGTGTGCAGCCTGGTGAACGAGCTGGCTCTGACCGCCAGGAAGATGTACGCCGATGAAGCAAAGAGCAGCGGATTGGTCAGGTAAAAACCCTCAGAGCCACTAAATACCGGATGATGAAAATATAAAGACAGGAAAACTTGATAAATTTAAAAAAAGAAACTTCCAGAGAAAATCCATCAGTAGAACTTGAGTTTGACCCTTTAAGCTGCAGAGTTTTAACATTTAAACTCGTGTCACAGCCGAGTGTTTCCGGATAAGGACGCCATGATGGCCGGAGCCCTGGAGATGGCGGGAGAGATCGCGGCTCGCAGCCCTGTGGCGGTGCAGGGCACCAAGCTCAACCTGATCTACTCCAGGGATCACAGCGTGGCCGAGGGACTCGACTACATGGTGGGAGTCTGCTCGCCTTCATAAAGCTGGTGGTTTGGATTAGGAGCCTGGTTATGGAAGCATATTGCATTCACCAAAGAAAAAAAAACCTGACAGCTTATCTCATAATCACGAGATCTTATCTCATAATTATGAGATAAGATCTCATAATCCTAAGATAAGATCAGGAAGGACATTCATTGCCGAGCTACGCTACATGAAACATGAACAATGAGCGGTCTGTCAGATTTAATATGCTTTGATTTCCTTTTAGGTATGCAACACTGGGAAATACTGAGTTTTCTCAATGTGGACGGAATTAGTTTTAGTTTGTCAGCACTGCGCAGTAAGTCCTTAGAATTGTTTAGGCAAAAAAAGCCCTGTTCCTGCAGGATCAATTAAACCAGTACATGATGCTTTATGGCGATAAATTAGTGCATCTGAAATCCATTCAAACTGGCTGGTGTCCCAAAAAACTGCCAACCGGTACCTTCTCTCCTAGATCCTCAAAGAGTACAGCTGAGGCTTCAGAACAGTTTAAAACGACCAGGTCCGAAATATATGTGGCATATCGATTCATATGAAAAACTAAAACCATACAGAATCTTAATGGAGCTGTTGACAGATTTTCGCGTATGGTCATAAGGCTGCATGATTAATCTACAAGTAGTAATCCCAGGGTTATAGCTGGGTACTTTGTAGATAAAGTGTAAAACAGGAGCAGAGCTCATTCGCGTATCAGGACAGACCTGGGTTCAGAGAACTGTTCAGTGGAACAGATGCAGATATTTTTAAGAAGTAATCATGAAGACCAGTTTCCTTAGAGCTGCTTCATTACTGGCTCAAGTAATCATAATCAAATATATAGACAAGATCACGTAATTATGAGATCTTTTCTCATAATTACGAGATACTGATCTTGTAACTATGAGCTGTCTTTTTTCTTTTCTTTGGAGAATGCAATAAGCTTCCGTACCTTGTAGCCGACTGCAGGAAGCTAACTGTGGGTTTCTTCCAGGCTACGTGGAACATGAGCATGCTACAGACCCAGGATGTGATGAAGTCGGCTCAGGCAGTCATGGAGAAGAAGAGCCTCAAAGAGACGCTGTTCTCCAAACTGTGAAGCTCAGAGCTGCTGCTGTCGTTCTTCCATCTTTAAGAGGAGAGCAGATTGTTCTCTCCTCAGACCTCCAAGCTGCTGCCAGGATGAAACCAGTCTGAACATCTGAGCTTTAACTCCTTTCTAATTGTATCATTTCATCTCGTTTTGTAAACTAATCATCTTTAATAAAGTCATCTGAATTATTTCTAGAGTACACTAAATATTTTGAGGCAGATCTTAAAACGTTCCGGGTTTTATTAAATTAAAAAAATCATGAAATAAATATAACATTTAAAGTGAGCTGGATCCTTCATAACCGTCGAGTCTGCTTCGCACGAAGCTTCTGTAACGTCCTCTGTGGAAAGATAAAAGAGAAAATCAGTTCAGCTGCAGACCATCAGCGCTCATCTCTAACGCTTCGGCTCTGACCCTGTGGAACTCCTTGGCCTTCAGTCTGTTCTTTGCACTGTCCTCCTGTCGGCTGCGGACGGCCCTCTGCTGCTTCACCTCCTCCAGCTGCTCATAGAGCCTGCAGAGAGAAAAGTCTGTTCACACACTGAAACTCAGAAAAGACGAGAAGTCGTCAGGATCATCCATGCGGTACCTCAGAGTCCTTTTCTGCATCTCAGAAAGGTTCCGTTTCCTTTGCTCTGGAGAGCTGATCTTAACCTCTACTGGGACCTTGGAACTGGAACGACTCTCTAAAGAAAGAACCAAGAGAAAAAAAAAAACTTAACCCGGATTTCTAGATTGAAATTCAACCATTTTATGACCTTCAGTATGTGTTTTAAACATAACTGAGACACTGCCTTGTTTGGAGTCTAACTTGCATGGTCTACAGTAGGGATAAGAGTAGTATTTATTTATTTTATATGTAAATGTTTTCATCTTAAGGGCGGATTATACTTCTGCAACCGCACACATCAAATGTCGCCTTGGTCTGGTCGCGAACCAGTTTTGCTGGTATGCTTCTGCACCGTCCGTCTGGAATTTCTAGGGACGCACAGCAGTTTCCCGCCAAAGCGCAAGGGGGAGCCTATTGGAGGCATGATCACGAGAACTTTGTTTTAGCAGAGACCTTGGCATCTTTATATAATTTGTATCAGGCATCGTACAAGTGGTTGTACTTCTGAACCTCCTGGATTAACTTTTCGTCATAGTTTACCATTGTATTTGTTCCTCGGTTTTTAAAAATGGCGCGACCCGGCACCAAATCGAGAAGATAGACCACACAGACAGCCGGAAAGACATACCAAGGCCCAATGACCTCTGCTTTTTGTCCGAGCACTTACGCTTGAGGTCTGCACGGGTTTGCAACCGTCCGACGCGTAGTCAAGATTTGACACACACAGATTTGACGATTGCAGAGGCTATGGGTCAGACAATAAATTGGCCTTTAACTCAACCAATGCTGATTTAAAATTCAATCATTAAACAGACTCCCTACAATTGATTCATTGCTGAAAGAAGCAGCAGAGGAGCATCAGCCAATCAGATTGGAGCTTTTTTGGCGCTGCTGTTGAAACAACAGAAAACAATCTGAACCACACTGATGGTTAATTTGATTTGCAAACAAAACAGTTTCTGGTTTATGGAGACTCAGAGTGTCTTAACACTGCTGGGGACAATATTTACTGAGATGCATTATTCCATGCTTCACAATTGTGATGGTTAATGAGGCATTTTGAAGAGTTTCTTTACCAAACTATTGCTTCTGCGTTGAATACTGACACCTGCTGGACCTTTAAAGACACTACAGGCAGCTTCTTTGACAGACTAAACTGATATTAGTTGAATACCCAGTACACTGATATGTTATTGTAGGTTACATTGTATTATTTCATATCTATGTTTACATTGATAATATCTTTGATATTTTTAGATGAAGCCAATAAATAATGTAAACATATATCGCAACGTGAAAATTGCTTGTGGACTAGGATTTTAAATCATTTTTAAAACAATAAGTACAGTAAAAAACAGTAAAAAAAAAAAAAAAAAACTAAGTCAATTTGAAATCAACTTTAATTCAGATAAGTTGAGTGATAACTGAGAGGAAAAGAGACAACATGAAAATTAAAACAAAAACGCAAAGGCTGAAACCGTCCTGTTCCTTTTAGGCTGCTACAAAATTCTTCATCATTTTAATAATAAACCGCAAAAGATAACATTTTTTTTAGTTGATGCATCATGTTGACAGATATGTTTTTAAACACAGTTTAGTGAGTCAGTTCGCTAGAAACAACTCCTGTATCGGTCACGACTTTCTTGAAATGACAAATGCAACACTGATGCACCGACGCATCAGTGTTGCTGGACCCATCACTACTTCCCATCTACATATTAACCCTTTTTTCTGTGCTAGAACTCTGAAAAGCCTTTCTATCTATCAGAGTTATGACGTTAAATCAAAAACCAAACTGATCAACATGTTGACGAAAACGTCGCACTGGAACAGAAAACCAAAGGTTACACAGTTCAAATCTTTCTAACATTTTTAGTAAAGAAAACTAATCCAGATTGTTCCA
>NW_015150836.1:107157-109571 GCF_000732505.1 Cyprinodon variegatus
TTGTAAAGTCGGGTATCACTCGGGAGAATTCTAAACTGCAGCGGTTGGAACAGCCGCTTCCCTACGACTTTAAATATCTGAGCAGAAAGGAAAGGAAACCTACTGAAGTCGCCTCTGAAGCAGAGAAATGCTTGTGCTTCTCATCAGGATCAGCCTTCATCTCTGACTGATGATCGACGACTGGGACTGAATCTTTGTGCTCTTTGGACGCTCCTGCCTCTAAAGTGCTGATGTTTGACGGGACAGAGTAACCGGTCCTCGGATGGGGGGACATCATGTGAATGGACTCCTGTGGGAGACACTCTGAGAGGACCAGCTGGGAGAAGGATTCCTGTAATTCTCTGCAGTAGTTTGGCTCCTCCGTTCGGAGCTGCTCAGGACGGGGATCCCCCCGTACAGA
Source organism: Cyprinodon variegatus (assembly GCF_000732505.1). NCBI lineage: Eukaryota > Metazoa > Chordata > Actinopteri > Cyprinodontiformes > Cyprinodontidae > Cyprinodon > Cyprinodon variegatus. The sequence continues at coordinate 107,558 of NW_015150836.1, forward strand.
GGAGGTGGACCCACCGGGCCCTTCACCAGCTGGGCTCCTGTCAGAGGTGTCCGACATGTTGTGTTGTGGTAGTTGGAAGGTCATGGAGGGGTCGGCTGTTTCGTTGTGAGTGATTTCTGGCAGCAGCGGGTGGAACGAATCTGAGTGGCGCGGAGAGAAATGAAAAAAATTGGTTTAGGACAAAATTTACCGCCCCATCAAACTTTTGAAATTTTTGAATTTTGGAACTTCTGAAATAATAAATAAATAAAAGCTTTCAATCCCACCTTCAGCCCTGTGAGAGTCCAGCTCGATAAAATCGGGTCCGTTCTGCACCTCCTCAAGCCGATGACTGGCGTTTGGGACCGAATGGCTTTGAGCTTCAGGAGGCGCCGTCTGGGACGTTTCTCTGGATTCAGAGGAAACTCCATGATCCTCTGAACTGCTTTCTGCTACACACAGAAACGGGTTTCTGTCAAACCAGAACCAAGTTCTGCTAAAGATGCAGCATTAAAAGCAAACTGGAGGACTTAGTTTGAGCTTTTTAAAGCACTAATTGAATAAATCAATAATCTCAGTAATTTAAATTAACAGATTAAGAGGAAAGGAAAAAAAGAAAAGAAGAAAAACTGTCTAAACTGGACCATAATACCTGAGCTTCCAGTGTGCGGATCAGCTGAATAGTCCAGCTCCCTGACCAGCGCTCTCATCGGGCTTTCCTGAAACTCATCCAACCACAACGGTTCCGATGTCTGATGTCCAGCACAGACGTCCTGTCCGGGGCTCAGCCAATGAGAGCCGGACTGTTGAGTCAGACGACCAATCATCCGGTTCAGAGTAGAGTCCCATGCACTCGGATCGGATGGTGGCCCGGGCGGGGGCCCGATCATCGACGAGTGAGCTGACGGCTGACCCACCAGCTGCTCCAGAACAGAGTGTCTCTCCTCTGAAGCAAGACAAGACGACTGGTCGGCCATGTGGACACGTAAAGGTCGGAAGGAGTTCTGATCCGGATCCGCATTCAGGGACGAGTCATCAGGAGAGAAAGGCTGCAGGGTGGGAAGGCCCGGAGTCATCGTCTACGAAAACACAAACCATTACTGCCTCTGATGGAAAACTGGACACAGGAAAAAAAACAGAAGGTGTGGACACCAGACCCATTCCAGGACTAAACTGGTACCAGTTACCGATCACATGTGAGCTTGATTAGTTTGGTTGGTAAGATCAGTTTACAGGTTCTGACCTGGAAGTGGCTGGAAGCTGCTGCGGCGTCCACCGGGCCACCCTGACCACCGGTTGAGTTCTCTTCCTCCATCCTCATCCCTGACGACCCAACAGAGGCCTGCTGAGCAACCGAGGAGCTGGACTCCTCCAGAGCCGCACCTTCGCTGTCTGAGATCAGCAGAACAACAGAAGATCATTTCATGATCGAGATGTTCTGATCCAGAACTTGACTGGACTGGTCGGTAATCAGGATGAGCACCTGCTGTCCCTGCAGCACCGAGGGAAATGTTCAGCTCTCTGGTGTATCTGTCGATGATGCGCTGGATGCAGCTTTCATTAAACACAGAGTCGACAGACAGACCAGGAGGGCTTGGAGCCGAGTTTTCCTTCATCTTAGGAGTCTGAGAGCACGGAGAGGAGACGTCGCCTGAAGCCGGTCCACTGATGGGCTGCGGTCTGCCTGCTGACAGAAACACAACGCACAAGCTCAGATCAATAAAAAGGTCCATTTGTTTCGGGATCTTCATGATTTCTTCCTCCACAGTGGAATCATATGGATGAACTGTGGCTTTAAAATCCAATATCAATTTTTTTTTTCACAATCAAATCAGATTAAAAGATGTGAAAAATGCTGTTTGTTTCACAACAATGAAAATAAAACAAGCTGAATGTTAGAAGCTGGTGGCATCACTCAGTGAGCTAGTTTACCAGCTATGAGGAGACGTCTCAGAATAGCTGTGGAAGCCAAAGAGGTGAATTGGTGGAGAATATTTTTTTAATTTTCCAAAATTTTAATCTTTATTAAAGTGGA
>NW_015150836.1:111449-112691 GCF_000732505.1 Cyprinodon variegatus
GGTAGCCGGCGCGCACTGATGACGTCATACAAACTCCGCTTTGTTTTAAAAAATAAAATTTCTAAAAAATAAAATGTCTGATGTCTGGGGGACAGTGATTCGCCTACATGTTATGAATGCTGGCGTACCATAAAGAATAAATTATGAACAGTTTAATTTGTGCCTTCAAGTCGTTGCCCATAGGAAGACGTTACTTTGACATAACCTAAAGGAATATCTTCAGATCAGCTTTAAATGAGACAAAACTCATATGGGTGAGTAGAACATGATGTAAAAACGTAAAATCAAGAGTACAAATGAAAAAAAAAAAAAAAAAAAAAGAACGGCGTTCCCCTTTAACAAAGATTAAATGAAGGAACTTCAGGATTAACCAGCTCTGATTCACTGTGAATCTTCTCTAATCCACAATAGCTGAAAACAAACCTAAAACTGTTCTGTAATGTGAATAACACTCCTTCAACGTCCTTTAGACTAATCATCATAACAAGGACCATAAACCTCTAAGCATTTAGAATAATTGTGCACCACCTTGCTTTGATCAGTGGGTTTATCTCAGAGTCAAAGCAAAGCGACCTGCTGAGTCATAAACAGGAGAATCAAAGCGCTGCTGAAAATCCCTGGATCAAGTTTAAAAGTCAGAAAACTCCCAAAGGCAGAGCTGCAATCTGCTTTAGTGAAGAATGTAAAATGTAAATGTATCCCATATTTATCAAACCTTAAATAAAAGCAGGCACTAAAAACTGTGAAATAAATGTCCTCAAAGAGAGAATTAAACTTTATGATCTACTAAACGTACAGATCTGTACATTTCTAAGCTATCCGGGCTGAACTCTTACAACGGTGAATACGTCCTTCTTAAAAATTAATGAGCGTAGAGCCTCTTCCTGCTCACGTTTCAACGAAAACCCCAAGTCTAATCCTTCCAAGACTGATTCCAAAGCTGAGTCAAACGAGAACTCCTCAATGGTTGTTGCCATCTTCCTTGTTGCGCTTTCTCCAGCGTGGTGCAGTCTTGACATCACGCCCTCAAAACTCCGCCCACTTTGCACCAGAAATTCAAAACACATCTCCGCCGTGTGATTGGCCCGCCAGTTCTAGGGCCTGGGGCATTGATCGAGGCTAGACCACTCGCAGGTAAAACTGATTTTGGCTGCTGGTGGGTGGAGCTAGTTTACTACGCTACTGGTTTTATATAAAAAGCCAGAATGTTTTTATGGACGAGGAAAAGTGAGAATGCTCTGA
>NW_015150836.1:112701-121597 GCF_000732505.1 Cyprinodon variegatus
TGGCTGCTGGTGGGTGGAGCTAGTTTACTACGCTACTGGTTTTATATAAAAAGCCAGAATGTTTTTATGGACGAGGAAAAGTGAGAATGCTCTGACCATTATTCCTCCACCATTACATTTTCCTATTGAGCTGTGGCAAAACACTTTATAAAAACTACATTAGCTAAAAAATGTCATAGCCTGACGTTTTAAATAAAAACTTTAAAACCAGCTTTATATTCACTTTCAGTCAGTCTGAACACATAATATAATCCTGATCAACTAACTGAAGATGAGGTTTTAAGGTTTACTTTCCTAAAAACATGGAAGAGAGAGGAGTTTAACTCTCTGGACGTCGACCATCCAGACCAGGTATGTCCAAAGTCGGTCCTGGAGGGCCTCGGTCCTGTAGGTTTTAGAGGCTTCTCTGCTTTAGCACAGCTCATTATGATGATTGCAATATAGCAAAACCCTGATAATCAACTATCAGTGTAAATCAGCTGTGCTGGAGCAAGGAAACCTGCAGGACAACAACCCTCGAGGACCGGCTTCGGGGGATGCCTGATCCAGAGCATCTGATTTCAAAAAGGACACTCAAAACTTATTCAGTGTGAGCGCCCCTTTATAGGTCAAGGGTTCAAGTGTTAGAGCAGGTCCTGCTGCCACTCACCAGCCTTCACATTCGGCTCAGGGTCGGTGGAGACGTAGCTGCCGCTGGAGATCGTGGTGGAGGAGAGGCAGGCAGATCCAGCCGGCCTACCAGCAGACTGAAATAAAAGGATTAAAACTGATTAAGGAGCAGTTTCAGTCAGACTCCATGTACCTACACTCTGACCATTAGGCTCCACCTCCCTGGAAGTAACGACGTCACTGAGCTCAGTTCAAGTGTAGAAACCCTCATTAAATGTGTTGTTAAACAAACACGCTTCAGGTTTGGATCTTTCACATCATCGCTCAGTACAGAGAAACACAGAGACACACAAACACAACAACACAAACATCACAACACACTGAGCGACCAACCAACCAACACAGACACCAACCAACACACCGACCGACCAACACTGAGACACACACCCACAATAAAAACATACTAACCATCACAGACAGACAGACACCCAGACGGACAAAGACATAGAAGCTTCTCAAGCGTAATCAAAAGCAGAGGCACGTTCTGCCTGAGCTCTCAGATTTGGCTAATTTTCATCATCGACCCACAGCAGGTGGACCTCAGAGGGGTTGGACCGTCATCAGACTCGCTGATGTCGGTCCAAAGTCCTGCTTCCATGTGGACACAGGAAAGTCAGGCTGGGACCCTTCGTAGAGCAGCTGGACTGATTCTGTTACCTCTGAGGAGGATCTGCTGCTCAGAACCTCCAGACCGGAAAAGTCGGCTCCTCGCCCAGAATCAGAACCAAACGGCGAGGTCGCCTTCATGACCGAATCTAGAAAGACAGGAATGGATCAGTATCCTTTCAGCTCTTCTTCAGCAAGACGGCTTCCTGTGGTTCTGGTACCGAAGCAATCTGGAGACGTTCCCGGCCCGGACAGCAGGCGCTCACCCCAGGGAAGATGGCTGGAGCCGACCCGTTTCTCAGCAGAACCGGGTCCAGAGCTGGAGAAACTCTGTGACTGCAGAGTTCTGTTAGAAGCTGCCTCTGATCCAGAACCATCAAAGTCCGCTGGGTGTGAAGGACCGTCGTCTTCTGGGTCTTGAACAATGGAAAACAGAAGACGTGACGCACCTTTTCATGGGTTAAATACAAGCAGGAACAAGCTGGTAGCTGTGGAAGCTGAACGGACCTGGAACCCGACTCGTGTTGACTGGAGTCTCCACCTCTTGGATGGCGCTGAGCTCATGTTGGCTGGGCAGCACCTTTGAACCCAGCCTGACCCGAGTCACAGGAGGCCTCTGGGTCCGCGGAGGATGGATGAACCCAGAAGGTTCTGCTGGAAGGACGCCTGAAACCACTTTGAAGGGAAAATGAAACCAAATTATTTAGATGCATGATTTAATCATTTACTCTGCTTCAGTGTTTCTATGCAGCAGAACCAACATGATCAGCAGTTGATGCTAAAGTCGTCCTGCTTAAGTTCCTTCTAAAACATTACCCTGATTTCAGGTCAGGTTTATGTCATTGGTAGATAATAAACGGGTCAATTGTTCCCAGATCCACTGATGTCGCCCCTGGTTCCGTTCCAGCTCTATAACTGTGGTATCAGGCCATTATCAGTATCAGCAGCACTTAAAGCTGCAGCGTCAGTAAACCCATCAGGATGCCTCTACTTATAAACATTTTGCTGCAAGGTCCATCAACTACCTCACCGAACACCCTTAACACGTGCAGCTGCACAGCTGTCAGTCAGAGGTGGAAGTCTGCAGTACCGGGGCCCTCCAGGGCACCGTTCTGTCTCCTTGCCTCTTCACCGTTTACACCTGGGACTACACCTACAGCACGGACAGCTGCCATCTCCAGAAATTGTCGGTCAGTGTAGGCTGTGTTTCGGAGGGGAACAAGCTAGAACCATCATCATGAACTTTCTGGTCTGGTGTGAGAAGAACAACCTGTGTCTTAACATCAGTAAGCCCAAGGAGATGGTGATCGACTTCAGGAGAAGACCACCACCTCACCCCCCCTGTGAACATCCAGGGGCAGGACAGAGAGACTGTGGAGAGCTTCTAATACCCGAGTGTTCATATCAGTAATAAACTGGACTGGACTCATAACACATACGCCCTGTAAAAGAAGGGCCAGAGGCTCCTCCACCTCCTGAGGAGGCTGAGGTCCTTTGGAGTGAGCAGGACCCTGCTGGCATCAGCCCTCCTCTACGCTGTTGTCTGCTGGGCCCCTGGCAGTGCAGAGTGGGCCAGAAATACATTAAACAAACTGGCAAGAAAGGCTGTTTCTGTCCTAGGCTGTATGCTGGACTCAGTGGAGGAAGTGGCTGAGAGGAGGGAGCTGTCCAAGCTTCCATCCATCATGAAAAACACCTTTTAACCTCTGCACCAGACTGTAAAGGAGCTGAGCAGCTCCTTTAGTAAAGGACTTTTACACCCTGTTTGTAAAAAGCAGCGCTACCGCAGGTTATTCATCCCTGCAGCAACCAGACTCTGGCAATAAATACAAAGGCATTCAATTGTAAAACATAAAATGTGCAATATTAGATACCCTGTGCAATAAACCTGTATAATAATTCTGCTAAAAATAGGACAATCAATCAACATTGGCTCTAAAACTGGGAATTTCATTTGACGGAATCAAACAATTCACTCAGGGTTTCTGGGAGTTTCAAGCATTCAGAGATGATATTTTAAAACGATCCAAGACCAGAAGAACCAATAAAAATAAACAAAGACTCTGAATCCTTCTACCTCAGAGAAAACCATCTAAATATAGCTTTTCTATTTATAATTCAGCTCCAGTCTGTTAGCCAACTACAACTCTTTCCTTCATATCAGCAAAGAGCTCCTAAAATCTCTGAGGATAGACGTCTATAAATACAGAGATACTCAGGGTAAAGGCACAAGAATGCTTGATAATTATAATAGAAAATATAATTTAAAAAATAACGAGTGAATTCTAACAGATGAATGAGTAACTGCTGCTCTTCAAGAAAAGCAACAAAAAAAACACACAAAAAAACAACAAATAACATGAAAGGTTAAAGAAGCAGTGAATGATTATAATTAAATCTAATGTCTGACTCGTCTCAGGTTGAAGGATTATTCAGTATTACATCCCAAGGTTACGCAGTCATTTTAACTGCTGCCTAAAACAGGTGAAAATGACCTCAGCAGCTACCTCTGACTCCAGGCGCAGACTGGGCATGTCGTCCATCTTCAGGCTCCTCCAAGTGCGATAAAGTTCCTCCATTGGAGTCCTCCATGGCTCTCAGCAGGGAGGCCAGCAGCTCCAGTCTTCTCTGCCTGATGTTCTCAGGCTCCAAACCTTCGCTGGCAGCAGCAGAAACACTCTGTGGGTGAGAAGAAAACACCTGGAGGGTTAAGGACATCATCCCATCTGAAACATCTAATCCCAGATGGAAGCTGAGGTGACTGATTTACTTCATCCTCATCATCATCAATCAGATTCTGTAGCGTCTCCTTCTGCCTCCTCATATGCTCCAGCTCCACCTCTGCTCTTCGCATCTCCTCCTCATGGAGCTTCTCCTCCAGCTCCCGTCTCCTCCAGTCCAGGTCTTCCTCTCTGGAGCTCAGAACCTGCCGTCTGGGTTCCAGAGATAAACCATCTGGGATTCTGGAACCTGTGGTTCGGGTCAGACCAGAGGTTGATCTGTGTGCGCTGAGCTCTGTGGGGTCAGAGGAGGGTCTCAGTCTCTCCGGCAGGTGCTTTGTAACTCTCTCCAGGATGCTGTGGGTGAGCTGAGCTGTAACATCTGCTCCCTCTGTACTGGGTGGGTTAGTAGTGGAGCCAACAGAGCCGCTGGAAGCAGGAGGTGGAGCAGACAAGTCCACAGAGGTTTTTGGATCCTCTGACGGAGGCGTAAAAGGGACATGAAGAGCTGAAAAATGTTCCGGCTCTTGGTGAACAAGGCCTGCAGGGTGAACAGGAGGCCGCAGCAAGGCGGCGGTCATGTTGTGGCGGATCCGCAGAGCTCGCTGGTATTCCTCCAAGCGCTGCCGAGCCACTTCCACTGATCTCTGGTGAATCCTGAAACATTTCATACATTCAGTTTCTTTCTAGTTCAACTTGAAACCAAGGGAGGGAAAAAAAAGCAGTACCTGTTCTGGTCCAACAGGCGGCGCTGATATTCTCGGACCCTCCTGGTAGACTCATCTTCAGCTGCAGGGAATCCTGCCTGCAGAACAACAAACCCGTAGCTTTATTCTAACTGACCCATGAAGAGCAGCATGTGTCTGCCACGTGTATCTAGACCTACTGCACGGGTGGGGTTCTGGTCCGGGTCTGGACCTGGACCTTGTGGCCGTAGGTGGAGAGCCTCCTGGGTGGCCGCAGCCTTCAGCTGCTCCCTCTCCTGCTGGGCCTCCTGCAGCATCTGCTCCAGCTTGGCTTTTTGCTCTTCCAGCTCCTGAAGCAGAACAAGCTGCTGCTGTTTCTCGCTCTCCAGCTCAGCTTCCTGTCAAACCAAAATCCTCCTTAACATCCGACTCTTGACAATCATAGACAGGCTTCAGGTATTACAGGAGACAATCCCACCCTTAACAGCAACCCCCCCCTTAACGACCGACCCTTAGAATCATAGACAGGTTTCAGATATTACAGGCTAACGATGGAACTAAACGTTCCATTCATCGGTTACCATTTGCATGTTTCCAAGCGACACAAGGCTTTGTCTATACAAGACTCAAACTCACTGCGGATCCAGACATTTGAATTGAGAAAGCTTCCTGGAGAGGTGGCGAAACATCTTCAAATCTTGGAAACCAAGTCCAGTGGATATTTTTTGAATTTTTACGGAAAGTTTGGATTAACTGATCATCGTCGGGAAAGATGGCTGCTCTCAGTATACAGGAGTTTGAAAAACCTCAGAGATGACCTTAAAGAAACAGGATCGATCTGGAAGGATTGGAGGATCGATCTGTCTGCATATCAACACTAACACCAACTCTAAAGCACGGTGGAGGCACTGCTGATTGGGGGATTGTTTAGCTGCCACAGGTACGGTCACAGAGTGGACCCTGAATCAGACCTTAACTGCTCTACATTCGGTTTGACACGAAGCCAAAGAATGAAGTTCATCATCATTGAGCAAACAGCCTCTGTCCTCTTCTNAAGACTCAAACTCACTGCGGATCCAGACATTTGAATTGAGAAAGCTTCCTGGAGAGGTGGCGAAACATCTTCAAATCTTGGAAACCAAGTCCAGTGGATATTTTTTGAATTTTTACGGAAAGTTTGGATTAACTGATCATCGTCGGGAAAGATGGCTGCTCTCAGTATACAGGAGTTTGAAAAACCTCAGAGATGACCTTAAAGAAACAGGATCGATCTGGAAGGATTGGAGGATCGATCTGTCTGCATATCAACACTAACACCAACTCTAAAGCACGGTGGAGGCACTGCTGATTGGGGGATTGTTTAGCTGCCACAGGTACGGTCACAGAGTGGACCCTGAATCAGACCTTAACTGCTCTACATTCGGTTTGACACGAAGCCAAAGAATGAAGTTCATCATCATTGAGCAAACAGCCTCTGTCCTCTTCTGCCTCACAGCATATATTCTTCTAACATTTCTCTCTGCAGCCTCACCCTCTTCTTCCGTTCTTCCTCAGCTTGCTTGAGTTGGCTGAGAAAAACATCTGGAGGGGAATTTCCTGCTGCAGGTGGAGGTTCTGCTCGTTCCACAGCTGGATCAGCCATACACACAAAAAAAAAGCATCAACAGTGAATAAAAACAACATTCGTTCTAGAAGAGCTGATGTGAGAAAGATCTGATCTCTGGGAGGATGTAAACACCACCACCGGCACAATAAACCTTTTAAACATGAAAAAACAATCAGATTATCAACCGTCCTACCCGGAGTATGGACGGTGGGCTCACAGAGCTGGACAGGGGTCCGTCTGTCCGGCTCATTGGACAGAGATCCAGATTCGATGGTGGTGTCCTTCTCTGGGATCAGGTCTGTGAAGCAGGTGGGTGAATCTTCTGCAGGACTGTGACTGTTGCTGTTGATCCAGTCGTTCCTTTGACTCCGGATCCGATCCAGGAGTTTCCTCAGCGCCCGTCTGGGAGGAGGTTTTTCAGCTTCCACTGCAGGGACGGACGACAGGCTTCAGCTCAGAGTTCTGCTTTTTATTCACTAATAACCTCTGGAATGTCTAATCTAGTGCTTCCGTTCACCTTCAGCTGACGTCTCCTGCTCACTGCTTCTGACTCCACCCTCAGAGTCATTCTGAATGTTTTCTGCTTGAGGTTCCACATTCTCATCCAAAGTGACATCCAGGTCCTGGTCCTGGCTGCTGGGGGACAACGCTGGAAGAGGTTCAGGTAACAACTGGACCACCAGGTCCCCTTTAACCCCTGAAAAAAAAAGAGACGACTGAGATGCAAACAGGCGTTCGATAATTAGAGCTCACCGCTGAACAGTAACCAGCCTTACGTCTCTCTCCGGTGTACATGTCCTCAAAGGCAAACTCCATCTCCCTCTGGAAGTCCTCCCTGGTCTCCCGCCTCTGGTTGAGAGGCTGAAAGATCTGCTGTGGCATCTGAGCCGCCTGTTGCCTCCTCCTCAGCAGGTCTGTCTGCTGCATGTGCTCCAGCTCAACCAGCAAACGCTCCCGGTCCTGAACCAAACCATCGGCGACACATGAGGAACTGAAGGCTGGAGCTAAAGAACATCTTGTTTGTTATAAGCAGCATCTGATCAACAGTTAGACACGCGAACATCTCTGGATAAGAGAACAGGATGTGGGGAGATTAAACCTTGTCCAGCTTAGAACTAACTGAAACATCTGTAGGAACAAAGTCAAAGCAAGAAGAAGAATCTTTAACTCCCAGGCAAAGTCCTTCAAAACATTGAGAATTTGATGCAATAAAAGCTTTGAATCTGCAGAGATGTAAGAGGGAGAAAACTCAAACTCTGTAACCTGTCCAACAGCTAGTGTTGCGTCTCTAAACTAGTCATTGAGGTGAGCTGAGGAAAGACCCAAAATCTTTACTACAGAGAAGCAAACTCCATCACTCAGTTTCTAAAGCCTCAGATAAGCTAATGACTCTTTAACCTCACATCTACCTTATTTAGGCAACATTATTTAAAGATTTACCAATCATTTGTGGGGGGTTTTAATTATTATGAAACATACAATGCAAGCAAATATTACTACAGTTTACTAATCGGGCTGCTGGAATAAAACAGAGCTACAGCCTAGTCATCATAACTAACCAAAGAGCAGAAGATCAAAGAAAAACCTTTTTTTGCATCTACTGGGGGATTTCTCTTCACTTTAGAGGCTGTGCAAATATAAAATACAAGGAATTAAAGATCAAATTTTCCTTAAAATATCCACAGCTTCAGACACTTTGACTAAAAACAATGTTTTATCCACCAAGAAAGTTCTGATAATAAGTGGGGGAAAAATGGTTTCTTTGAAGTAAGAACATATTTACTCAGAAAGAAAAAGGGGAATACTGAAGAATATTAAACCTGATACGTTTCTGCTTAGTTCTGATTAAAACACAAATGTTTGTTTTTACTGCTGCTGTAGAGTTCAGTCTGCCTGGTTTCTGATGCCTCTGTCAGCAGCTCTGTTGGCCAGGTGAAGCGTACCTGAGCCAGCTTCTCCCTCCTCAGAGCCTCCCTTCCCCTCAGACGAGCCTTCTCCAGCTGCTCCTCTCTCCTCCTCTTCTCCTCCCTCTGCAGGTCCTGAAGTCTCCTGGCTTCCAGCTCAGCTTCCTGTCTGGCATCAGGCTGCAGACAGAAGCAGGTATGAATGAAGTGCGACAGCAGAAGCTGAAGCCGTCCTTTAGACAGGGTCAGGGAGCGTACCTGCACCGCCTCTGGCTCCTTCTCCACGGCGGTCTCGGGCATGTGGTAACGTGTGGCAGCAAAGACATTCAGATCTGATCTCTTTACAAGCTGTGGCTTCTTAGCATCGATCTGCTGCTCCAACAAAAAAAACGGTTAAACATGGACTGATGTCAGACCTGCTCGCATTTAAACAGAGATGTCAAGTAACAAAGTACAAATACTTTGTTACTGTACTTAAGTACACTTTTTAGGTATCAATACTTTACTCCATTACTTATTTTTCTTCCTACTTCTGACTTCTACTCATTACATTTTCACACAAGCATCTGTACTTTCTATTCCTTACATTTGTAAAACAAACATTACTTGTTACTCCTGGCTTCGGTTTAATGTTTATAAATATTGATTTCACGTCATGTCTGCCTAATGCAGATCATTGGCTCCATCCACATCTAGTGAAAACTA
>NW_015150836.1:121968-125547 GCF_000732505.1 Cyprinodon variegatus
ATTGAGCTTTTAATTCATATAGTGGCATCAGGCCTGTTTTTTTAAAGGTTACTTTATACTTTTATACTTTAAGTAGTTTTTGGAGCAAATACTTTTTCACTTTTACTTGAGTAAAGAGGTCAAGTTGATACTTCAACTTTTACCAGAGTGTTTTTAAACTGCAGTATCTATACTTCTACTTAAGAAACAAATGTGTGTACTTTTGACACCATTGCATTTAAAGCAGAAAAATAATCTGAAAGTGGTTCAAATATTCAGACGAAGCACCTGGATGGGATTAGGAGGCGGCGGTGGGAGGCTGGCCACTTTAGCCGAGCGCTCCTTTTCTATCTGCAGCGCGTTCCTCCTGGCATTGATGGATCTAACGATAAAGGAGAGCCGTTAAAACAGAGTTACTTCTAAACTCCACACCTATAAAAAAAAATAATCATATATTCCTTACTGTTGTTGTCTCTGCTGCTCTTTAATCTTATGGAATTTGAGCTCCTTCAGAGCTTCCCGGTACCGCTCCTCTGCTTTGGCATGGTTCTCCTCCGCCTGCCGAGCAACAGCCGCAGGATCAGGCTCCTGAAACAATGATAGAAAACGACGTTCATTTAAAAAACATTGCTACGTTTCACCCTGCAGAGCCTCATCTAACGGCCATCGCTCACATTTTCTTTGGCACTCCTGTGGCTCTGACCCAGAAGCTTGAGGCTCTCTTCATACAAGCTCTGCAGCGTTTGGAGCTTCTCCCTCTGCCTTCTCTCCCAGTCCTCCCTCAGCTGCTCCTCCAGTTGCCGTAGCTCATGCTGCCGCCTTTGCTCCACCTCCCGGCGGATCTGCAGCGCGATTTGCCTCTGCTGCTCCCGCACCTGCGTGGAAACACAAAAATCTCAGCTCTGTAACAAGTTCTGAATGAAGCAAACCAACTTAAGCAAACTGAGGAAGTTTGAGAGCCCAATAAATCATAAAACACTAATACAGGATTAATCCTAAACCTTTAAAGGTTATCATTTATATTTTAATTGGAATTTGAGAGTTTTTATTTCCTCAAACTCATAAATTAGACCGCCTTATTTGCTGCCACTTATTTTCAACAACTGTGAGGGAAATGGCTGTTCCAAACTGGAACCAATAGGTTCTATAAATCTTTATACAACATATTTATGTTTTCTCCTTCTTAAAGAAGTCCCAAGGCTGCAGGAATAAAGATAGAAGCTCCTGCTTTTGTCTTGGAGAGAGAATATCTTCATCTACTTCACTTTATGAAAAGGTGACTGGGATCTCCTGAGCTATACCTTCAACAAAAATACAAACTAATCCTCGCTTAATGAATTTATACAAACACTATGACTTCCTTTTGTTTACCCAATAGAAAGTATGCTCATCCCTGTGTGATCCAGAGCCTGCTGCTCTTATTGGGTTTGTTTGCCTTATTATTTAAATGGAGCTGTTCCTTCCTACTGTCACCTTATGCTTGTTCAGGATTAGGGAAGGTGATAACTTTATGCATTGAGTGGATTTGTTTAATCAGCCAATTGTTTCCAGCTGTGCTCATTTTAATACTTAGTTTGTCTGAGATAACTGTGTTACAACTAAAATGTTAGTTGACTGTAACAAATTAGACCAATCAGAGAAAGGGAACATTTCCACTCATAGATTCTACTTTTTTTTTTATTTTCTATAAAATCCAAATGATTGCCTTCCTTTAAGAGGCAATAGATCAGAAGAGCGTTAATGAACTTCTCAGAACCAGTCCATTACCTGTTGTATTCGGAGTTTTCTCCTCCTTTCAAGTTCCTCTCGGATTATACGAGCCTCTTCGTTTGGACTCAGTCTCAATCTCGACACTTTCCGCTTCATTTCCCCCAGATGTGCTAACGGACATTTTTTTCCAAAACCGACACTGACTGTTAACAGGGCTAATTCGTTTTAGGAGAAGATAAGACTGTCTTTCTTTTGGGCCGACTCAACCATTCCGACCCGCTCGGTCCGTTAAAATGTGAAATAAAAGCTTAGTCATACTAAAAAAGAACAGAAAGAAACAGCAGAATGCTCCATTGTTGGGAATATCATCGATAAAACGCCTTCTCGTGAAACAAACACGACCGTTTTTTGTTTCTACGTCATATCCGGGTGGTTTAAATTGACCGCCGTACCACCGCCATTTGGTTCCTACTTGCTAAAACTTTCACATGTAGATGGATATTGTTATTTTTATTTTCATTAAAATAATAACAGCCTGATATGACATATAGATTTTGAAACACAAATAAAGTCGGCCTCCAGTATCGAAAGCGGGCTTTTATTTTAGTTGTGAAAAACGCCAGGGGGTCTGTAATGCTGTGACACCGGGTCCGCATTATTTTTCTTTCACCGGCAGAAAAGTTGGCCACTGTCTGCAACTCAATTAAAAAGAACAGACTTCTAACGGGTTTCTGCATGGCCATTAATGGGCGTTTATAGCATAAACATTTCAGGTATTCTTTCGTGAACACAACTTCTAATGTTTAGGTCGGGTCCTATAATAGAGTGGTTGTCTTTAGGCGGATATTTTGGCGGTTTTCCTCCCGCGCAGAGACGACGACCTACTACCCTGGCGGTGAAATGGTGCAGACCCTGTAGTTCCTGCGTTCTTGGCAAAGAATGAGCCAGAGACAATGCTCAAAATCTGACATATTTTAGCGTTAATCCACATATATTCTGGTCTATTCTTATCAACAGGTAAGCTTTATTCAAATAAAACGTCTATGACGTGGTTATATTTGTATTTGTGAGTTCTGGCATTTAGTATTTTATTACGATGTATTAGCGAACAGCTAAAATGAGCTAATGTTGCTATATCAATGCAGGAAGACAATGAAAGGAGAGAGTTCGAGTGTTTGTATTGAGTTTTAATGAAAGTAATTGCTTTAAATAGAATATATATTCTTTAACAGGTTTCTTTTTTCACTTTGTCTGAATTAGTAGATTAGATCATAGGCTGTACATTTTATGCGTTATTTCTTCCAAATAGTTTTAAAATTGCATGACTGGAAACGTTTTTTTTAAATGTACCTCTTATTGTTTATGCGTTTCCGTTGTGTTGAGACAGAGTATTGATCAAAGTTCAGAAAATAACTGATATATTTGATATCAAACCTAAAAAATCGGGTTTTCAGAGAATGGCATTGATCTTTAGAACTTGGTGGGGTAAAAAAAAAAAAAAACTTTGGAAATTTTCACAACTAAACTTTATTTATAGAGCCATTTGAAACAACATGCTGCCACTAGTGATGGTTAATGAGGCATTTTGAAGCGTTTCATTGCCAAATTGTTTTGATGCTGCGTGTTCCTGTCTCATTGAATACTGCCACCTGCTGGACATTTAAAGACACTACAGGCAGCTTATTTCACAGACTAAACTGAATTGATTAGATGACCTAGTACAGGGGTCTGCAACCTGCGGCTCCGGAGCCACATATGGCTCTTTGGACCCTCTCCACCGGCTCTTAATACTGGCTAAAATGTATATAAAGAGCTAAATAATTTACTATAATATATACCGGTATCAATAGCTTTAGCGTTTTTTATAAGATGGAAGAGAATGGGTTTAAA
>NW_015150836.1:127133-138766 GCF_000732505.1 Cyprinodon variegatus
AAAAAAGCTGAATGTTGTTTTTTTCTTTCTTTTTAAATTTTAATTTACAAAATGTGTTCTTTGCTGGTAACAATAAATGAACAAAATTCACCCCATAGCTCAAACTGAATATAAATTGCACCAAAAAAAGCTGAATGTTGTTTTTTTCTTTCTTTTTAAATTTTAATTTACAAAATGTGTTCTTTGCTGGTAACAATAAATGAACAAAATTCACCCCATAGCTCAAACTGAATATAAATTGCACCAAAAAAAGCTGAATGTTGTTTTTTTCTTTCTTTTTTTCCAGGAACAGTCAAGTTCCAGCCGTCTCTTTGGCCCTGGGACTCGGTACGGAACAATCTGCGCGGCGCCCTGACAGAGATGTGTGTTCTCCATGACGTCCTGAGCGTGGTGAAGGAGAAGAAGTACATGGCCTTAGATCCGGTGTCTCATGATCCAACCGCCGGCAAAGTAAGCTGCTAACGACTCTCAGTAAACGTCTTTAGACTGAGGAGCTGCTTCAGTCTGTCGATGCAGAAATGCTCCTACATCAATTAATAATATAACAATGTGTTCAAGATGAAGAACCTTTATTATGTCCAGGGGGGGGAATTATGTCACAGCGAAAAGAAAAACACAGACATAATTGGAGCAAAACAACAAACATTGAAATAATTTCTTCTCATACACTTCGTAGACACTTTTTCTCTTACGACCCTCAGCCATTTTCAAAGAACTGCAGTGAGAAAGGTGAGCTTCAATGACTGGATGAAACCGAAGCTTATCACACATATACGCCAAAAAAGAAAAAGCGCAGAAAAAGATAGCTAACAGGACAAGCACGTAGGAAGACCTTATCTAAAAATATCACCAGAATGATTGACAATTAGGAGGACCACTTATTTAAATGATCCACCCGGAAAATAAAAGATTGTCCTCTATACCTTTAAATAAATAATAAAGTTGATAAAGACCTGAGTTATGAGAATGTTTGTTTTCTTAATCCTGTGCAGCTGCGTGAAAAACACAATTTCCATTTACCTCCTTACATTTTCTCTAACTTCCCTTTAAGCACCTTATTGATACTCGACAGCTAAGAGTATCGCTTTCAGTACAGCCTGTGTTCCGGTCCAGATCTGATTCCTCTGATTACTATAAAAGCTTCAGGTTTCTCACTGGTTTCCTCTGATGTTCCACCCGCAGACGCAGCAGGTGTTTCAGCTGATCAGCAAAAAGAAATCGCTGGCCACAGCGGCACAGCTCCTCCTGAAAGGAGCCGAGAAGCTCAGCAAGTCGGTGGCCGAGAACCAGGAGAACCGGAGGCAGCGCGACTTCAACTCTGAGCTGCTGCGACTCCGATCTCAGTGGAAACTTCGCAAAGTTGGAGACAAGATCCTGGGAGACCTCAGCTACCGGAGTGCAGGTGAGGAAAAGTTCAGAAACATTACTGTACTTAATTCACTTAGAGCAAAAATTGTTGTTAATTTTCTACCATATAATGAAATCATGCAGGTTCCCTTTTTCCTCACCCCGGCACATTCGAGGTGATCAAAAACACTGACATTGATCTGGACAAAAAGCTCCCAGAGGACTACTGTCCCTTGGATGTCCAGATTCCAAGTGACCTAGAAGGATCTGCTTATATCAAGGTTTGTTCTGATCCTCCAGTATGATTGGATTTTAAATGGTGAATATCGTTGGAAATGAAATAAAGAAAAGCCGACGTTTGTCTTCAGGTGTCCATCCAGAAACAAGCACCAGACATCGGTGACCTTGGAACCGTCAACCTGTTTAGGAGACCTCAGAAAAACAAAGCAGGTCTGGTTCTTCAAGCAGCTCCTAAAAAAAAACCAAATAAAAATGTATTTCTGCCTTTTTTTGACGCCCGCCTCCTTCGTCGTTCCTCAGGAGCGCAGCCGTGGCACATCAAGCTGGAGGCGGCTCAGAACGTTTTGCTCTGTAAGGAGATCTTCGCGCAGCTTTCCAGAGAAGCGGTTCAGATTAAATCGCAGATTCCCCACATTGTTGTGAAGAACCAGATCATCTCCCAGCCTTTCCCAGGTGAGACTGCTGAGGACATCAGACAGGGAGAGCATGAGTGGAGGAGGCTGCTCCTCATAGAGTAACATCAAATAAGATAATCCCAGCTGTTTTATTGATCACCCAGCAAACCTATAATCACTATCACATTACACTTAAATGTTTGCTTATATTCCTCAGAATTCTCCTAAAAGTATGGCTGCTTTCTGCACCTCTACTGTCAGTTTCAGCCTCATCTGTTAATCAGCAGCGTAGATAAAACACAGAAGCTTTTCTTTGGCAGCATAAATAACACATTAATTGATTAAAATTCAGATTGCATGGTCTAGCAGGCCATATGCACAATGCGGAGGTGTGTGCGCCTTTTTAGTGGGGCAGATCCTCCTTTATATCATAAGACATCATAAATAACCAGATATTATATGGTAACCTGGTCTCACCAAAGAGGTTGTGTATAAACTCAATCTTTTTGGTTTTTTTTGTCCAATTATCTTTAATCTCTCAGGCCTTCAGCTCTCCATCTCACTGTGCCACTCAACTGGAGAGAAGAAGAGCAACCGAGCCTCTCCAGAGAAACCCAAACCAGACGACCATCTTCACGTACTGGAACACAATCTGCATCAGATGATGAGAGAGGTGAGACGGCAAACAGCCTTCGCTTGTTTCCGTCGGACCCAGCCGAACGTAAAAACACCGCTTCCCCAAACAAATGATTTCGATATTTACAATCATAGCCGGTTTCCCGTTTCAGTTCCACAAGCAGCAGCTGAGCTCGGTGGTCATGCCTCATCCGGCCAGCGCCCCGTTCGGCCACAAGCGGCTGCGCCTGGCCGGTCCGATGGCCTACGATAAGGCGGAAATCGCCAACCTGCAGCAGAACGAGGGGCTGCTGGAGAAGATCATCAAACAGGCCAAACACATCTTCCTCCGTAGCAGGTAGCGGCATCAGAAAGAGATCTTTGATCAGAAAGAACTATTCTGCTGTACGAACATCGACCAGCAGGCGGGGAAGTTAGCGGCTAACTGTGTGTTTTCCCACGCAGGACGGCCCGGACCATCGACAGCTTAGCCAGCCGGATCGAAGACCCTCAGATCCAGGCTCACTGGTCCAACATCAACGACGTTTATGAGTCCAGCGTCAAGGTGCTCATCACCTCTCATGGTTATGAGCAGATCTGCAAGTGAGTGGACCAGCTGGGGAGGCGTCCTGTGCTTCGTCCGTCACCTCTCCCATATAACCATCCTTTCTGTGTTTAGATCCATCCAACTGCAGCTCAACATCGGTGTGGAGCAGATCAGGGTGGTGCACAGGGACGGACGAGTCGTCACGCTGTCCCACCAGGAGCAGGAGCTGCAGGACTTTCTCCTCTCACAGGTATACCTCCTTTTTTTGTTTCCGCTGTGGAGTTTGGATCCCAGCGTCTTATATGCCGCCTCGTTTCAGATGTCGCAGCATCAGGTCCACGCCGTGCAGCAGCTGGCTAAAGTCATGGGCTGGCATGTGCTGAGTTTCAGTAACCATGTGGGACTGGGCCCAGTGGAGAGCATCGGGAACGCCTCGGCCATCACCGTCGCTTCACCCAACGGAGAGTACGCCATCTCAGGTGAGACTTTAAACAGAAATCACTCAGAACTCTAATTCCATCCTCTTTCTGGCTGCATCACTTCAACTTAGATAACAGCGGGATCTCTCTCATCTGCGTCCTGCGATGCTGACATCTATACAGCTTCTGTTCGGGTCCACAGGTCATGATCAGAACCAAGAATGTTTGGATGTGTTTGTAGAACTTATAGCTGCAGTTTGGTGACCTCCATAGAAGGTTCTAGCCTGGAGGTGACACCACTGTAGAACCATAGCTGCTAAAGGATATAAGGAGCTCAGGTTACAGCAGCTACGGCAAGCCAACAGGGCCACAATTCAATAAAATGGAAACTCTCGTAACTGAGATTGGAAGATTTGTTTTGTTTTGTTTTTTTTTTTGTATAAAACAGGAAATGCAACAAAAAAATAAATATTTCTCACGGATTATTTAACGAGTAAACCTTTCATGTTTATCAATTATTTTAATACATATTTTTCAACTTCTTTGCTTGACAACTTGAATCTCTTAAAGAAAAGGTAAGCAGGTTAACCAATCAGATGTGACTTTATTTAGAAAAAGACAGCAGCGGTTTGTATCATTTCATGGTGGACTTTGGCACAGGAGGCAAAAACTGAACTATTTAAGTGTCAAAAATCTGGATTATGAGATATTTGAAATATAATTTAATCAGATTACTTAATAAAAAAAATATTTAATTGAATAATTAAAAAAAGACATTTGCATAATTAGAAAATGTGTGTATCTAAAAAAATATATATATAACCTGTTCTTCTGGAGGAAATCTAAAAACCATTAAAATGTGAAGCAGGGAAAAGGAAAGCCAACTGGAAGGACAGAGAATAGTGGCGTTTATTATTAGGGAGGAAGTGAGAATCTGATGCTTCATTAGAACCTTTGCAATGGCTGCTTTTCCCTTTTTAGACACTAGGTGGCATCTGTTGTTTATCTGCTGAACTTCTTGTGCAGAGGTCAGGGATTAGTGGACCAGGGTCCNGTTTGGCAACTACTTTCTCAAGAATTTTAGACAAGAAAGGAATTTTGCATATAGGTCTATAATTGACCAAGTCATCTGGGTCAAGAGACGGTTTCTTAGGTAAAGGTTTATAATTACAGCAACCTTAAAAGCCTTAGGTACATATCCCTGTAACATCTCCCATATTTGATGCTCTGATATGGGAGTTGTAGTTCTGAAACAGGTAGTTGTAGTTCTGATCCGTAACATTAAAAGTATTGTGGAGGATTTTCGCAAATTAAAAAAATTTTTTTTTTTTAAATGCGCATGCGAGAGCATGCATGAGTCTATTTTTCCTCGCCGTTTTTTACATTTTCTTCGTTAAAGTGCTTCTCTGACGTCATCATGGGACATGCTCAGAGCAGCAAAATATGATCAAACCATGTTTATCTGGATTTTAGTTGTTTCTTTCTTCAGATTATGCTCTATATAGCATAAGGTTAAAACGAAACCATAACAAAAAACTCAAAAAGATTTATGTTTAAATCTGTGACAGCAAATCCCATAATGCTTTGCGTGGAGAGCTCTGCTACATTTTCTTTTTTCATTTATTTTCCCACTATATTCCCCTTGTCTGACAAATTGTAAGCCAGTAATTAACCGGCATTAATCATCTGGAAGCGTACCGAGTGAAAAATCAAACCCTTTTTGTGAAGTAACAAATGCATTTGGACCTTCTTATGAAAAGCAGAGGAAATTGGTGAAAGTAATTAATCTGTGGAGCAGGAGGATCAATTTTAAACAGAGATAAATGCAAAAAACTGATGTGTGCAATTATTATCTAGGGAGTTAAATTCCCTAGATCCACCCGGAAGATAAAAGATTGTCCTCTATACCTTTAGATAAATAATAAAGTAGATAAAGACTTGAATTATAAGAATGTTTGTTTTCTTAATCCTGTGCAGCTGCATGAAAAACACAGTTTCCATTTACCTCATTATTTTCTCTAACTTCCCTTTAAGCACCTTATTGATACTCGGCAGCTAAGAGTATCGTTTTCAGCACAGCCTGTGTTCCGGTCCAGATCTGATTCCTCTGATTACTATAAAAGCTTCAGGTTTCTCACTGGTTTCCTCTGATGTTCCACCCGCAGACGCAGCAGGTGTTTCAGCTGATCAGCAAAAAGAAATCGCTGGCCACAGCGGCACAGCTCCTCCTGAAAGGAGCCGAGAAGCTCAGCAAGTCGGTGGCCGAGAACCAGGAGAACCGGAGGCAGCGCGACTTCAACTCTGAGCTGCTGCGACTCCGATCTCAGTGGAAACTTCGCAAAGTTGGAGACAAGATCCTGGGAGACCTCAGCTACCGGAGTGCAGGTGAGGAAAAGTTCAGAAACATTACTGTACTTAATTCACTTAGAGCAAAAATTGTTGTTAATTTTCTACCATATAATGAAATCATGCAGGTTCCCTTTTTCCTCACCCCGGCACATTCGAGGTGATCAAAAACACTGACATTGATCTGGACAAAAAGCTCCCAGAGGACTACTGTCCCTTGGATGTCCAGATTCCAAGTGACCTAGAAGGATCTGCTTATATCAAGGTTTGTTCTGATCCTCCAGTATGATTGGATTTTAAATGGTGAATATCATTGGAAATGAAATAAAGAAAAGCCGACGTTTGTCTTCAGGTGTCCATCCAGAAACAAGCACCAGACATCGGTGACCTTGGAACCGTCAACCTGTTTAGGAGACCTCAGAAAAACAAAGCAGGTCTGGTTCTTCAAGCAGCTCCTAAAAAAAAACCAAATAAAAATGTATTTCTGCCTTTTTTTGACGCCCGCCTCCTTCGTCGTTCCTCAGGAGCGCAGCCGTGGCACATCAAGCTGGAGGCGGCTCAGAACGTTTTGCTCTGTAAGGAGATCTTCGCGCAGCTTTCCAGAGAAGCGGTTCAGATTAAATCGCAGATTCCCCACATTGTTGTGAAGAACCAGATCATCTCCCAGCCTTTCCCAGGTGAGACTGCTGAGGACATCAGACAGGGAGAGCATGAGTGGAGGAGGCTGCTCCTCATAGAGTAACATCAAATAAGATAATCCCAGCTGTTTTATTGATCACCCAGCAAACCTATAATCACTATCACATTACACTTAAATGTTTGCTTATATTCCTCAGAATTCTCCTAAAAGTATGGCTGCTTTCTGCACCTCTACTGTCAGTTTCAGCCTCATCTGTTAATCAGCAGCATAGATAAAACACAGAAGCTTTTCTTTGGCAGCATAAATAACACATTAATTGATTAAAATTCAGATTGCATGGTCTAGCAGGCCATATGCACAATGCGGAGGTGTGTGCGCCTTTTTAGTGGGGCAGATCCTCCTTTATATCATAAGACATCATAAATAACCAGATATTATATGGTAACCTGGTCTCACCAAAGAGGTTGTGTATAAACTCAATCTTTTTGGTTTTTTTTGTCCAATTATCTTTAATCTCTCAGGCCTTCAGCTCTCCATCTCACTGTGCCACTCAACTGGAGAGAAGAAGAGCAACCGAGCCTCTCCAGAGAAACCCAAACCAGACGACCATCTTCACGTACTGGAACACAATCTGCATCAGATGATGAGAGAGGTGAGACGGCAAACAGCCTTCGCTTGTTTCCGTCGGACCCAGCCGAACGTAAAAACACCGCTTCCCCAAACAAATGATTTCGATATTTACAATCATAGCCGGTTTCCCGTTTCAGTTCCACAAGCAGCAGCTGAGCTCGGTGGTCATGCCTCATCCGGCCAGCGCCCCGTTCGGCCACAAGCGGCTGCGCCTGGCCGGTCCGATGGCCTACGATAAGGCGGAAATCGCCAACCTGCAGCAGAACGAGGGGCTGCTGGAGAAGATCATCAAACAGGCCAAACACATCTTCCTCCGTAGCAGGTAGCGGCATCAGAAAGAGATCTTTGATCAGAAAGAACTATTCTGCTGTACGAACATCGACCAGCAGGCGGGGAAGTTAGCGGCTAACTGTGTGTTTTCCCACGCAGGACGGCCCGGACCATCGACAGCTTAGCCAGCCGGATCGAAGACCCTCAGATCCAGGCTCACTGGTCCAACATCAACGACGTTTATGAGTCCAGCGTCAAGGTGCTCATCACCTCTCATGGTTATGAGCAGATCTGCAAGTGAGTGGACCAGCTGGGGAGGCGTCCTGTGCTTCGTCCGTCACCTCTCCCATATAACCATCCTTTCTGTGTTTAGATCCATCCAACTGCAGCTCAACATCGGTGTGGAGCAGATCAGGGTGGTGCACAGGGACGGACGAGTCGTCACGCTGTCCCACCAGGAGCAGGAGCTGCAGGACTTTCTCCTCTCACAGGTATACCTCCTTTTTTTGTTTCCGCTGTGGAGTTTGGATCCCAGCGTCTTATATGCCGCCTCGTTTCAGATGTCGCAGCATCAGGTCCACGCCGTGCAGCAGCTGGCTAAAGTCATGGGCTGGCATGTGCTGAGTTTCAGTAACCATGTGGGACTGGGCCCAGTGGAGAGCATCGGGAACGCCTCGGCCATCACCGTCGCTTCACCCAACGGAGAGTACGCCATCTCAGGTGAGACTTTAAACAGAAATCACTCAGAACTCTAATTCCATCCTCTTTCTGGCTGCATCACTTCAACTTAGATAACAGCGGGATCTCTCTCATCTGCGTCCTGCGATGCTGACATCTATACAGCTTCTGTTCGGGTCCACAGGTCATGATCAGAACCAAGAATGTTTGGATGTGTTTGTAGAACTTATAGCTGCAGTTTGGTGACCTCCATAGAAGGTTCTAGCCTGGAGGTGACACCACTGTAGAACCATAGCTGCTAAAGGATATAAGGAGCTCAGGTTACAGCAGCTACGGCAAGCCAACAGGGCCACAATTCAATAAAATGGAAACTCTCGTAACTGAGATTGGAAGATTTGTTTTGTTTTGTTTTTTTTTTTGTATAAAACAGGAAATGCAACAAAAAAATAAATATTTCTCACGGATTATTTAACGAGTAAACCTTTCATGTTTATCAATTATTTTAATACATATTTTTCAACTTCTTTGCTTGACAACTTGAATCTCTTAAAGAAAAGGTAAGCAGGTTAACCAATCAGATGTGACTTTATTTAGAAAAAGACAGCAGCGGTTTGTATCATTTCATGGTGGACTTTGGCACAGGAGGCAAAAACTGAACTATTTAAGTGTCAAAAATCTGGATTATGAGATATTTGAAATATAATTTAATCAGATTACTTAATAAAAAAAATATTTAATTGAATAATTAAAAAAAGACATTTGCATAATTAGAAAATGTGTGTATCTAAAAAAATATATATATAACCTGTTCTTCTGGAGGAAATCTAAAAACCATTAAAATGTGAAGCAGGGAAAAGGAAAGCCAACTGGAAGGACAGAGAATAGTGGCGTTTATTATTAGGGAGGAAGTGAGAATCTGATGCTTCATTAGAACCTTTGCAATGGCTGCTTTTCCCTTTTTAGACACTAGGTGGCATCTGTTGTTTATCTGCTGAACTTCTTGTGCAGAGGTCAGGGATTAGTGGACCAGGGTCCGGATCCAGGCCCACCTGCTGGCTAATCTGGACCCAACCAGATGTAAAACATTTATAAATTACCGCATGATGTTCGACAGCAGTGTCTAACTTCACTTGCGCCGCATCTCCTGTTAATATGGAAAAGTCCTCAAGAAGAGCTGGCACCAGGCTACATGTGATACAAATTAGCCAATGAGCTGCTGTCAGTCTGGGTTGCTGCTGCTGCCACTTTTAGACACAGCAGGCAAACCTGTGGCAAGCAGGGCGATGGGAAAGAAGGAGAAGATGATGAGAAAAAGAGCAAAGAAAGTGTGGAGTGCTGGAAGAACTGTGGTGAACTTGTGAAAGAAAAGTGAAATGGTGCTCAAAGATGAACCTGAACATTTAGAGGATGTTTGGCTCAACCTGCTGCTGTGAAGCACGATTCTCCACCATGAACAGAATCAAAAATAAATATGGATCCAGGCTCAAAATGAGCTCCTTCATATGTGCTTAAGAACGACTTTGTCTCCATTCAAACCCAGGTTTAAAGCCTTGCAGGGCAGCATAAAGCCCACTGCCAACATTAAGACAGAATAAAGGGTAAAAAAAAAAAAAAACAGTTCAGGTTTTATTAAAAAAGTGAGTCAGGAAATTGTCTATACCAAACTAAAATATTGTTGTTTTCTACTTCAAAAACAATTTAGATTTTAAAAAGGAAAAAAATTATTTTATTTCAGTGTTAAATTCTGTTTAAAGTAATTAAATAATTAAAAATGTCTCCGGACCTTTACTGGTTGATTTTCTTTATTCACACCCGGCTGATTTTTAATTGGTTACACCTTCACTAGGAGTTGATATGAATGATCTAAATGTTTGGACAGAAAACAGAAAAATAATCCCTGAGTTATCAGACTTTAAAAGATAACCTCTTTGTCTGCTTCTTTCCATAATTAGAACTAGAAATGGATTTAATTTGATCATAAAGTAATCAGGAAAAATGAGATTTGTTTTTAGCATCAGGAGAAGCATCAGCGCCCTGCAGGGTAAAGCTGGTTCACAGCAACCAGAAATGCTCAGAGAAATGTTTGCATCCTGAATGAAGGCAGGCGAGGAGGTCTGGAGAGGGAGGAGTCAGATCAGAGGGCAGGTCGATGCAAGCTGAGGCGGCGTTCAGGCGCCTCCCTGCAAATGCTTGATGTCTATTAACCAAACTAAGCCTGAGCTGCTTTAAACTGTCTGAAATGAAACCTAAACCTCTGTGTCTTTCAGTGCGTAACGGCCCAGAGAGCGGCTGTAAGGTTCTGGTCCAGTTCCCCCGCAGCCAGATCAAAGATCTGCCCAAGAGCGACGTGGTCCAGGACACCAAGTGGAGTCAGCTCAGGGGGCCGTACAAGGAGGTGAACTGGAGCAAGATGGAGGGACGCAACTTCGTCTACAAGATGGAGCTGCTGATGGCTGCGCTGACGCCATGTCCTTAGGTCGGGTTCGGACTGCGTGTCGTCGACCGGAACGCCGATGTGTCTCCCTCCCACTCACCAACTCCAGTTAAAGCACTGTGGAGTGAAACGGCAGCCCTCCTGCACTGAGGAATCGGCTTTTTGACAGATTTGAATGAAAGGCGAACAGGTTGCCGAGTCCTGATGCAGCCTATTTGTTTACTGACTTTTAAACTGTTTTCTACCTGCAGGGAGATCAGCTTCCAAACACAAACCTCTACATGTTACAAGCAAGAACTCTCCCATTCAGATCCACATCTCAATATTTTGTTATATATTTTTTCTGTTATCAAAAGTGAAACTTAAATAAATAAAGTCACCACAGCTGAGTTAGTCACACATTAGTTTTTAATTTTACAATAAATAAGGGCTGTATTGTTCTTCCACTGTCATGGTGGCTGTATTTACATGGTCCCAGAGCCATCCACACAAACGCATTCAGTTCAAAATGTAAACATGATGCAGTTTTTTCTTCTTTTTGATGCAGCTTTCAGTAGTTTCAGTTAAAATCTGTGCATGGCTAACGTTTGCACACAAGTGTCCAGGCTTAAATGCAGGCGGTTTGTGTTGCAGGACGGAGGCTCTCAGCAGGGTTTGTTCACTTCTTCAAAGAGGCTGCAGCTCTGTTGCATCATTTTCTGCAGACAAAGACAAATAAAAAAAACAACATCCGGATGAAGCAAGAACTTCTCTGACCTTTGAAGCATAACACGCCAGAGCATAAAACCTCTGACGTCAAGTCAACATTTGAGTCTCTTCTAATACTCCATCATGTACAAAGAGGTGGGAGAGAAACCTACTGAAAATCAGATTAAAATGTTTATTCAAATAAAACGACAAAAGAAAGGACTCTCCAGATCAGAATTCTCCAGGTCCAAAAAGACCCTTAACCCCTGCTTAAATGCAGAGTTTATTTCATTGCGCTGTACTTGTGACAGTGTAGTGATAATAAAACGCTTGGAAAAAAATATATATATATATATATCCCTATATATATATATATATATATATA
>NW_015150836.1:139181-193198 GCF_000732505.1 Cyprinodon variegatus
TGGCCCTAATCCTCTTCCATATATAGCATTTATATATATATATATATATATATATATATATATATATATAAATGCTGGAAGAATTTAACATTTTGAAACTACAGCAACAAAGCTGTGTATTTTGTTGGGACTTCATGTGAAAGGCCAACACTAAGAGGGTTATCGTGAAATGAAAGGAAAGTGATGCATGACGGGTTTTTATTTTGCTGAAGAGTGCAGCAGGTATTTGTATTCTATTCACCCTCAGTCAGTTATCAGTAAATTTATTTGAGATTCAGTTAAATCTCTACCAGCTTTAGTTATTTAGAGACTTCATCCATGCAGAAATTACACTATGAAAAAAAAAATAAAGTGCATTTTCCCTCAGTTTAAGGAAGTAACTCAAATTAGCAGTGAAAAAATAACTTCTTTCAGGTGCAGTCGTGTTGGGGCCCGTGCCTATCTCTGGTAGGCGAGGGGTGGGCTGCACACCCCATCTATCACAGGGCTGTTTTTCTGATGGCTGATGTCAAAATGAGCATTTCAAACAAAATGAAATTCTTCCTAAATGAAAAATTCTGGATGATTAGAAATGAATTTCATAACTTGTATTACTTGATTTACTTTGAGGAAGAAATGTATTTCAGATCTCATAAATATATTCATTCAAGCTGATAGGTGCCCTAAGGGCCACTTAAAATGTGTAAGAATGTCTAGGTATATAAAACCTAATTCTTATTAGTTAAATTTTTTATTTATTTTTTTTAACTTTCTGAAATTTAGTTTCTGCTGCAAAAATGTAATTTATAAATCTGTTATTACAGTTTGGTCTAGGAGTTTGATTTTGATCAGGAAGAATCTTATTTTAGTGATCTACATCTGGAACAGCAGAGAGGAGAGTGCTTTCAATAAATGTCAAAACAGCCTGCCATATCAGACTTCATATAAACCTGCGCATTAATCAAACACATCAAGCCGAATTCCTCTCCTCTTTTTTTAAACATTTTCTCCAATTTGTTTTTTCATCTCTGTGGGACAAGCACTTCTATTTCTAAATACAATTCCGTTTTTCGGAACGGTTGGCAACCCTAGGGAGCACTTACATCAGTTTTTCTGTTGGTGTCAAACAGGTAGGAAAGTATATAGGATACAATGCAGCTAAATATTGGTATCAGGTTATTCGATCTCAGCCCAAATTCTAACATCAGTGCATCTCTGGTTCTAACATCGACCCTGAGGGACGTGATCCAAAGATGAATCAAACCTGATACTGTGGGAGGAGCAACACTTTGTAGGTTTTGGTGCTGTGCAAGGTCCAGAAAATTCTTAAATGCTAAATAAATGCACCAATCAGGCATAACATTGTGACCACCTGCTCTGACAGTCAGTCAGCCTTCCTTCTGGCTGCTTACCCGTCAAAGCTTGGACTATGTTAGTCCTCTGAAGATGTCTTGTGGGGTTTGGCACCAGGATCTCAGCAGGTGCACATGTAGAATCACAAGTCTTTTCTAATTGGCTCTGACCGAGTCAGCTCAACTTCTCAGAAGGCTGAGGTGAAAATGTTCTGCAGACGGCAACAGGGTCTATGACTGACTTTATCTCAACTGGTCATAATGTAATGAGTCCCTGACCTTTAGCCTTTAAGATGACCCTTTATACACCGCCTAATGATAAAGGCTGTATGTAACAGACTTCCCGCCTGACTGCCTCATGCATCCCATCAATGATCTGCATGTTGGACTGGACTGGTGGTTCTGGTCGGGTGCTTTAGTTCAGTGGACTCACCTGGCATCTGCTTCCTGCGTCTCCAGGCCTTTATCCTCCTGCAGGCTTTGTGCAGCAGCCACATGGTTAGCATGAGCAGACCGGCCACAAACATCAGTGCTATGGCGGTGACCGACAGGTACTGGAGATCCTCATACAGAACCTCTAGAAAGACACAGAACCAACTAGAATCAGCTTTCTGTTCAGGACCAGGATCCGGTTCCAGGTTAGAGGAGGAACCATCTCAGGTGGAGGGTGGGAACCAAAACAAAGAGTCCAGATACAGTTTACTGGCTCACACAGACGTCCGTGCGCTGCAGTGAATCTTCCCTCCCTCCACATCTGAAACTGTTTCAGGCCAAACAAAGCTGTTCATCCTTTCAAACAGCAGAACTGGGGCAGCTGGACCCTGATTCAGTTAGAGGATCAACAAATTCCTCTTTACAGCAAACATCTGCAACAGTTTGGGGTAAAAACAACAAATAGGAGACAGAGACAGACAGCTGAGAGGATCTTCATGATCAATCTTATATTTCTCTAACAGGTCAGCAGGGAAAGGCTAACACTGTTAGAGTAAACATCCTTCTGTCTTTATAGCCAGTAGGACCTTTTAGGAAGATGGTTCTGCTGGTTTAATAAACGGGCCTTCCCTTATCAAATCTGGACCTCTATCGAGGTTTGTTTTTGTTTCCTGTTTTTAGGTCCAACAGTTTTCGCTGCAGTTCAACTAAGATATGTTTAAGGTGCTTATTTTATCCCTGGTTCTTTATCAACTTTATCATTCTGATTCAATCAAGAAGCAAAAAAGTGGCTTAAAGGGTTGTTTTTTTAATCTTTTAAGGTTTTAAAGTTTTAAGATTAAATAAATGTCAGTTGGCTAAGTTACTTCAGAACTAGAATATTTAGGGTTTTTTGGTCTATTTCTAAATAACACCTAACATGACCCCCCCACACCGGGTCGGTTCTTATCTAAGAAGAATATCCAGAGGCTGAGCATTTAAAGTTTATATCTTTACACTATTTTATCCGGCAGATTTACTTTTTATAAAAAAATGTTTTAATAAATCAGAAAGATTTTTTTTTATCTTGTTTATAAAGAGAGAAAAAGATCATTTTTGACATCATTGTTTTTGACAAAATAATATATTTGTGTTTGTATATTACCAAGGAACTGTTGCCACTCCTAGATTTAACTCTTTCTGGTCCAACAGGAAGAACAGGAAGACTTCACTTAGTTCTCCTTCTAAAATGTCAAACTGTGGAACAGATGGAGATCTTTGAGAGTTTGGATCAGACACTCCAGAGTCCTCCGATCTATCGCAGGACTCTACGCACGTATTTACCTAAAGGGTTTAAGTCTATGGATCACTGCAGGAGGCTGATTTTGTGTGTTGATGCATTTGTCACTTATGTTTTGGACCCAGTTTCAGTTTACAGGCAGAGGCCACATTGTATAATTCAATCTCCTATTTAAAGCTACAGTGTGTAATTTTCAGCGACATCTAACGTTCAGACTGCAGACCGCAGCAACATGAACATCTCCCCCCCACCGCTTCTCCCCCCCAACAGAACGGCGAGCGTTACGGGACAAAATGTCTTCCACGACGTCCGCATCACCTACCTTCTCAAGTGATGAGGTTTGTTTACATAGATAATTTTACAGATAGTATTTCATTAGTCTGTGCAGGGTATAGATTATTTATTGTTCAGTACCGTCTCAGTTCATCTCTCTCAACTTGCCGTAGTTACTTTCGAGCGTAATGGGCGATCTCGCAATCGCTAGTTTGTTGGCTCTGCGCTGCCGTAGCGCAAAGATGTCTGCCTCCATGGCTGCGAGACCCGCTCCGATGTAATTATAAATAACGAATTCTAAGGCAACGCAAATATTAAGCTTAAGAGGCTGAGCTCGTAGATGATGATAAATAACATAGTTATGTATAATATATTATGTTTCTGACTGTATATCCCTGTAATTATTACACACTGTAGCTTTAACGCTTATCTCAAGCAGGGTGGAGAGCAGTGCTGGTGTCTATCTCCAGCTTTCTACAGGTGAGAGGCGGGGTACACCTGGACAGGTCTCTCCAGTCCATCACAGGGCAACACAGAGACAAACAACCATTCACACACACACTCACACCTAAGGAGAATTTAGAGAAGCCAATTAACCTAACAGTCATGTTTTTGAACTGTGGGAGGAAGCCGGAGTACCCAGAGAATCCCCTAATGCACAGAGAGAACATGCATACTCTAAGCAGAAAGATCCCGAGACGAGAATCAAACCCAGAACCTTCTTGCTGCAAGGGCACTGTTCCCCTGAGCTGCCTCTAACTCATTGTATAAGTCAAATATAAAAGACTTTAACCAGATTCTTGAGAACTTTTTGACCTCTGTCTTAATGATGAGGGTTTTCACACAAACGTCTGGAGTCCAGGTCCAGATCTGAAGAGCTTTCAGATGCATCCCGTCTCCAACTCCTGTATCTATTGCATGTTTCGTCACTGAGCATCTGTGTAATCTGGAGCAGGCATCCCCAACCTCGGTCCTCGAGGCCACCTGTCCTGCAGGTTTTAGAGGTTTCCTTGCTCCAGCACAGCTGATTTTAATTGAAAGGTGATTAACAGGCTTTTGGTCTACTGCAATCATTATAATCAGCTGTGCTAAAGCAGGGGAACCTCCCTGGATCAGGGATGAAGCTCTCCAGAACCACACCTGGGTCACACCGATCCTTTGCAAAAGAAATGTATTTGGATTTTTTCTTCAAGCTGCAAAGTGTGAAAACATCAGCCTCAAATCTCTACCTTCAGACTGAGGCTTATTGTTCACCTTCAACTCTTGTTCAGTCTCGTCTTTTTAATCAAGTCGTTTCTCATCTGCCAGAATAAATCAGTCTGTGTTTCTTTGAGCCGTATGCAGCCTGGAGGGACTCACCGTTCACCTTCAGGACAAAGCCAACGTCCTGGCTGTTCCCCGCCGGGTCTTCAACAGAGACCACATAGTATCCGCTGTCCTGGAGCCGCAGGTCCAACAGGCCCATGGAGCCGTTCTCGTAGGTCTCCACTCTGCCGCTGTAATCCTCTGTGATGTTGGTAAACACCCTCGGCTGCCATGTCCCTATGGAGCGGCTCCCCTCTCCTGACATAAAGCTCCATTGTATGGTAGGGACCCCGGAGCACGTCACGTCCACAGAGAAGAAGACATCCTCCTGCACTGACCGGATCAGGTTCCTCTGGGAAGAGTTGATGGAAATGGCTCCAGCTTTGAAAGAAAGAGAAGAGAAGATTTAAAATCAGAAAACTGATCCAGATGTGTTTAGGTTTGCTTTGTTCAGGATTGCAGCTCAGAAAGTAAATTGTTAAAGCAGCAGGTGGTCCACAGTTTAGGCAATGAAGAAAAGCACCACTTTGTTTTGTTGTTTACCCAAGGTTGTCAGGTTAGAGGACAAAAATATTTCAGGTCACAAGTTTCCGTCCACCTGCATTGGTTTATGATGCAAAGTCCCGTTATTTGACAGGGACAGAAATCTGACTTTAATCAGAATTCTCTTGCTATTTGACAGTGTTTTTTTTTTTTCTGAAAGATTATGGCATCCTATTGGTATATTATTTTGTTATTTTTGTGTTATTATTGTCATTTTTTTCTCAATTTTTTTGTAAATAAAGTCCTTTATTATAACATTTGGGGCATTATACTGTGCAGCTGATAAACAAAACGAGGAAGTTGTCTACTGTGGCGAAGCCAGTTTTTACCTCTAAGCAGAATAATGAAGAAAAGGCCAAAAGGTAATTTGTTACATTTAATTAACTTTTTAACAAAGATAGGAGTAGTTTTAATGCACCATACTTTTATTTTTACTTGAGCAATATTTTTATAAAATAGATGGTTTTAAAATGCTTGGCCACTATGTTCTCATGAGTAACCGAATAACAAGCTTGTTATATGCAAAGTGCTTCAGATAAAGACTTGCTGTTAGTGATAGTTATTATGAGTATTTATTTTTTACACAAAGTTATTTTAGATTTGGTAAAGCTGCCAAAGGTCAAATTAACATACAGCAAGGAGTAAATATTGTTTATATATTATTTATTTTACACTGGTATTACATGTGTGCATTACCTATAGTGGGGATTTGTTTCTGTTGTTTCTTCTGCCTAAATTTCCTTATTTGTTCTAATTATTTCATTAACAGTCTTTAAAATATCAGAATTTATCGCATAATTCTAAGTAATAACTCAGATGCTATCATGAGGTTATCAAGTCTTCTTTTTGCTAAACATGTTCTACTCTTACTAAAAAAAAATGAAATTGTGTTTTTTCTTCTTGGGAACAATTTCTCTGTTTCTTTCCCACCTTTGCTGAGGAGATAAAGCTGCTGATTTTAGGTCGGGTTTTATATTTGAAAGTAGTGGCCTTTTATTTATTGGGCAATGCCCCTTTGACAGCAGCAGTGAGACTGCACCACAGCATGATGCTCCCACTACTGTGCTTGACATATGGTACATAACTCTTAGATTTAAAAACCTCACCCTTACTCTTCCAAACATATTATTATTCCTCATTGTTTTATCCACCCAGAAACACATGGTTGAGGTGTATTTTTATCTGTTAGGATGATCAGAAAACAAAACCACAGAGGCTGAAGGCTGCTTTACTTAGAAACAACCTGAACAGCAGTTCAGAGCAGAGCTGAAACAATAACTCGGATTAATCATTGCTTATGGATTGTTAAAATAATCATCAACCCAGTCAGTCATTGAATAATTTTTTAACTAGATTATAGACAGACTGTAAAACTTGACATGCAGTGAAAGAACAAACCACTCAGAGCAATAAATAGACCAAAACTGTAGAAAAAAAATAAAGCTGCAGCTAAGAGATACTAGCAGGAACAAAGCAGAGTTCCTTTACTGCAAAATGAAAATAACTACGAACAGGTTCCATCACAAACCTGCAGAGACAGATCAGAGGTTAAGTTCCTACAGAGCCGTTAGAGGAGAGTTGGTTCAGGTTCTGTCCGGTGCATTTTTGGCAGAGGGTCTAATGTGTGGCTGAAGTTTATGATGAGGGTTTGATTTGGAATCAACTCTTGGCTTTAAAGGTTGATAAAAGTTGATAAATTCTGCTGTTTAAAAGAAACACTTGATTTGTGACCTTTTCCTCAACAAAAGCAGCTTAGTGCTGATAAATCACACAGAGGAGGCTGAGCTTTTCACACATTGAGCTTAGAGCTTCATTGTTTAAGAGCACAGGAAGCCTTTATAACCAAAGTGGGCACTGGGGACGTGCTGCATGTGTGTTAGGATAAAGGAACAGAATGATTTGTTTGCTTTGGTCTTTTTTGCCCCTTGTTTAATCCTATTACTTGATTAATCACTAGATTAATGAATTACTTAACTAGTTGTTAGCTGGAGCTCAACTTTCATCAGTGAGGTCAATTTATCATCAATGTTGACTAAAAAGGGTCTTGACTGAGACAAAAATCCTCGCTCCAAAAAAATAAACACCTTCTAGCCACCAAATATCTTGAAGAGAGAAGCTTAATGCTCTCACCAGAATAACTACAAAGTATGGTGGTGGCAGCATCATGCAGTTTAGGGCTAAATAGATGGATTGTTGACAGAATTACCACTCAGCTCTTTAGCTTGAACTCAAATCACCATTTGGACACAGTCTTGTGTTTTTCTGACCAACCTGCTTGGTTCAGTAACAAAATCTAACAAGTCTTATTCTTATTAAATCTTTCATTTTCTGTGTTTTACCCTGGAACAAATGAAAATCTGCTAATCTCTTTTCAGTCACCCTCTGCCTCTCTATGTTACGGGGTCCCACAGGGGTCAGTATTGGGCCCTCTTCTTTCTTCTACTCTAGGCTCTGTTTTCATGAAATAGGGAGTTTCCTTCCACTGTTATACAGATGATTCCTAAATATTTCTCCCCTTTAAGAAGGGTTACACAGATTCTTCCATCTGAGGCGTAAGCCAATATAAGAGAAAAACGACTAGAGGCATGAGAAAAAATCGTTTTGGTTGATATATCTTGATTTTTGGCTGCCTGATATAATATTGATCTTTCAGATCCTAGAACCAAAAGAACCCAAAAGATTTTGACCTAAAACGATGAGTGTAAATGGGCTACCTCTGCGCCGCCACTCTGTAGCACCATGTCTGTAGTTGAGGCCGTCACAGTGAAAGGCGTGGACTGACTCACACCACAGACGACGTGGATACCAAAATAACCAAATGATCATTATCATCTGATGAACATATACAGAACTTGGTATTTTATCAATACATTTTATTTTGATAGCTGGGGAAAATATCGCAAAATATCAATATTGTGATAATATTGTATCGTGAAATGTATCATATTGCAACAGCCATGTCAATACTCTGTCAGGACTCCTGTCTGTGTGTCTGTGTTTCTGTGTTTGTCTCCCTTCCTCCACCAGGAGGCGCCTGGTTGTGGTCCGCCTCCTCACACACCTGCTGATGGTTTCCTCGTTAGACGGAGTGTTCTTAAGCTGCTGACTGCCACTACCTCGACGCCAGAGTGTTTGCCAGTTTTGGGTACTCTCGCCAAGCTGAGTTTTGCTGAGTCAAACTGAGTTCTTGTCAACCTGAGTTTTAACATTGTTTGTCTTTTGCCTCTCGGCAGAAAGTCATCCTGCAAAATGGATTTTTCGGACCTTTTCTCCCTGGAAGGATCAACTGAGCTTCAAACTGAGCTGGGGTTCAAACAGGAGGTTTGGATCCACTTTCCCCAAGAGATCGTTTGAGCTTCGCACTGAGAAAGGGATTAATCTCCACTACGACCCGTTCAAGTACCGCAGGAAATCTGAGTGGCAGTCAGTTTCTCCGTTCACCTATTAACAACCGCATTCTGGGTAAACCCTGTTCCACCCTCCACCCAATAAGACAAACACTGGAACCACAACACACAGACAGGAGTCAAGGATTCAACAACTTCTCTGGAAACGTGAGTCAGCAACCAAAGTTCACGAGTCAAATATCCCACTGAGCCTGAACTAACCGCTGTGTCTTTCCCTCACTTTTCAGTTCCGGTTGAGCAGTGTTCAGAGCAACACTTCTCTCTGTATTATCTCTTCAATAAAACCTGTTAAACATTTTCCCTGGTCTCCACGTTTGGTCTTCTGCATTTGGGTCTGAACCTTAGTAAAATCATGACACACTCACCCCTAATAACAACAATTATCTGAGCTTTTATTTAATCCATAATGGATTACGGTAACGCATTGTATTAAGGGATTAGTGACACATCTAGAAGTGCTTGCAGATTGTTCAAAATGCTGCATTTTGGCTCCAAATTGGAACATAATCCCACTGATTTTAATTTCATTGCTTTCCTGGACATTTCAGCATCCGATTTAAATTTGTTTTATTGTTTTTAAGTCTCTCCAAGCACATATACCCCTTACCCTCTTAGAGCTATTACCTGCCCCCTTCCTAAGGTCCGCTTCCCAGCAGCTCCTTAAAATGCCAAAAACAAAGAATCCCTCACATTTCTTTGCTAAAGCGTTTTGTACTTCCTTAGAGATTGGCTCTCTTTTTAATCACTGTTCTTATTAATACCATCTTTTAGTATATTTTTTTAAGCTTCTTCGTTTAATCCTGTTTATTTTTATCTTCGATATGTGCAGCACTTTGTGAAACCTGGTTTGTTTTAAAGTGCTTCATAAATAACGGTGTATAAATCACTAAAAGCTCTATTTAAAATGACCATTATGCGGACTGACCTGAGCTGCATTTATTTCAAAGAAGAATGTGAAACTAAACAGATTATCAAAGGTCTTTACTGGAGAATCTGGTCCAAACTTTTCAAACAAACCAGCAGTTCATGTTTAAAATCACATAAAGAAGCATCTAAAATCTGAGACCAGAGTAAAGGTTTGTGCATTTCTAACCAGTTTCACCTTTCACTCCGTTTCCTTTCTGATCAGTTATTATATGGCAGCAGTTACAGCTGCAGCATGTGGGTGAATGACCCGCATCTGAGCCATAAAATAGGACAATATTTCACCCTGCAGCTCCACAGAGGTTCTGTTTTTCTGATACCAAGGTGGGAAACTGGTCAAACTGGCTGAGAGCTCCTAGTTCTCCTTTAAACACAGAGACATGACAATCAGTGGACGTTCTGGTTCTGCTGGTATGTGTTTGCTTAATGAAGCACAGGTTAGGCATTTCAGTCCTGACTGAGAAGAAAGGCGAATGACTAAACATTAAACCTTCATGGATTCCTACCTGCTTTCCTGTGGAACATGGAGGCCAGAAAGGTTTTAATTTTAGAAGTTTTAACTCAGATTAACAGACAGAATGAGAAAATGTGGGTTTGTTGCTTTTAAATTTCTGGACATGCAGGACAAATGTTGGCTTTTTGTAGAAGCAGACAGCAGTAATCAATGAATCAGACAGAAACTCACCTAAGTGACACATATAGAGGGTGATGCTGAGAAACACAGCAACATCTTGAACATCCCAGAACCTGAAATGCCACATTAGAATCTCAGGCCCATCTGTCGAACCGCAGCAGAAGAATCCCCCCTGAGGTTATTTCACATTCTGGACCAGGCTGCTGGTTCCCCTGCCGTCCACCCCCACTCGGTCCCGGGCTCTTCCTTGCTGAGGTGGTGGGATCCGTTTACCTGTTTTGTTTTCCAGAAACCAGAGAAGAAGCAGAGTTTCCCCCAACGTCTCTTACGACTGAGCAGGATTTCTTCTCCCTCCCTACAGCAGCTAGCTCCGGACCAGCCCACACCCACCAGACAGGTTGAGCCGGAGATCACAGAGCAAACAGAAGGATTGCACACCTGGCGTACCTGAAACTTCTCTGTGCTTGTCGTGACTCTGAGAAAGGCCACAGCAGAACACCAAGGCCCTCCTGAACGCTCTCAGAGTGGGATCAGGTAACGACAGCGGGTCAAACTGAAGCTTCAGGGCTCCGATCCAGGACACACCTGGAAAAACGTGTCAAACAGGAAGTCCATACTTATGCAAATCAAACAGAACACAGAGGCAGACATTTTAGTTCAAATGTCCTCGATTACAGCACAGCGCTTCACATTACAACATAAATACTGATGTACTTTTAGGATTTCATGTCACAGCGGAATGGAGCTGAAGTAGAAGTGCATTTATTTAGCCTCCCTCTGTCAGTCAGCACTCTGTAGCAGCATGTTTGGCTGCAGGTCTGTTAGAATCTGTCTTCAACATCTTTAAACATAGAAACTAATATTATCTCCATTCTTCATTGCATAAAATCCCAAATTCAGACAAAATACTGAGTTTTGTTAACAGCAAATAACAGCTATTACTACAGATTCTGAGTTTATTGACTAGGCCATCCCAGCCCAGAAAATTTAATTAATCTAAATAAGGGGTCTACAAAGTTTTCCAGGCCAAGGACCCCCAAACTGATGGAGAAATGGAGCTGGGACCCACTAATTATATATATTGTATCAAATTGTGTTATATCAAACTGGTACTAAAGTCACTCTGTTACAGATGGAGTAATGTAGTAAAAACTATTTTGCCCTGGAATTATTAAGGCACTGATTCTGATTCCTGGTTGATGGGACAGGTGTTTTGAATGAAACGGTGCCCAGCTTAAAAGAGCTCCTGTGTGTCACTGAATGTGTGCATTGATGACTGAAAGAGATCTTCTGCCTCCATTTATCTGTTTACTACAGTCTGTTGAATTCATGTTAATGTGGATTAAAAGACATTTCAATTAGTGGAAAAAATTGCAGGGGTGGGGGGGGTATAAAAGTCTAATCAATCAAAACTTTCGCGACCCCCATGCAGTACCTCCTTTGACCCCCTACGGGTCGCGGAC
The DNA here is from genome assembly GCF_000732505.1 of Cyprinodon variegatus. Taxonomy (NCBI): domain Eukaryota; kingdom Metazoa; phylum Chordata; class Actinopteri; order Cyprinodontiformes; family Cyprinodontidae; genus Cyprinodon; species Cyprinodon variegatus. Next base: position 150,773 of record NW_015150836.1, read on the forward strand.
CTCCTGTTAAAGACCTCCGATCGAAACCTTTCCACTGGAGCCAGCATTGTCCTGAATTTAGCTTCTTCCATCTTCTCGTCAACCCTAACCAACAGGAATTCTGTTGAAAATATGATCCCCACAGCATGATGCTGCCACCACCATTATGTTCAGTGTTACTTTTCCAACACATCAAGCATTTTACATGAATGGTGAAATGTTAAATCTTTATTTTCACATAGGAGAGCACCTTCTGCAACATGTCTGCTGTGTTTCCCCTCAATGACTGGTGACAAACTGCAAACAGGTCTCGTGCCTTTCTGTTATCATTTGATGCTCTTTCCGTCTCTTTTCAATCACGCACAGCTCTGTGGACTTCATTGATAGATTTGATTGATCTCACAGTGGATAAATGTACTTGTTACATTGGCTAAATAGTCCAATAGAAGTGCCAAAAGGAGGAAAAGGGGTGATTTGGGGGATATATAGAGTATATATAATAAAAAAGGAGAAAAAATCATATAAGTCATATGTTTATACTACTATTTTTATGTATTTATTACTGTTTTCAAGGCCGCACTTTAAAAAAAAAGTAAAAAAAAATATATATATATATTGTGTGTGTGTGTGTGTGTGTGTGTGTGTGTGTGTGTGTGTGTGTGTGTGTGTGTGTGTGTGTAACTCTACTTATTATAGCAGCTGAAGTCTCTTATTTAACAGGATTATTGCACAGGGTATTTAATGGGTATTTATATAAATAGGTATTTACATATATAGTTATTGCACTCGGTATTAAATATAAACAGGACATCACACAGGGTATTAAATAGTGATTGCACATTATTTTTTGCACAAGTTATTGCAGTTATAGTGCTGCATTGTAAAGCCTGATCGCAGGAGGGATGAATGACAGAAATTAATGTTACCTGTTAACAGATATTTCCAGCTGAGCAACAGGCTGCTTCTCTGACCAATGCTCTCCTTGCCTGGCCTGTCAATCTAGCTGATAGGTTAGGATTATGACCAGTCAGCAAATTAGGATGGATTTTACTCGTTGAAGCAGCCAATCAGATGTCAGGTTCTCTAAAGTAGCAGCCCTAATCTGCCCAATAATTTCAATCATTCCATGTCAACAAATGCAAACTGTCTCTCTGTCTTCCACACTCTGTATCTATGCATGTCTGAGCTAAAACACGGTAAATTAAATTAACCAGATAAAACATTTTTTAAATACATATATGCTCCCAAGTGTAATTTCTTCACAGGGAGATAAACTTCGAAGTACTGGACATGAAATGAAATGCAATACACAAAGCATGTAAAGAAAATCACGCATGGAGACGATGAACAATGGCTTAGTCCCAGCTCTGCTATTTACTCAGAGTTCAGCAATGTTATATTGGCAACAGTTTACATTCCACCACCTGATGACAACACTGCGTGGGATGTTATCAGTTAAGTTGCTGTTAAGCCACAGACACATATCTAAAGCAGGACTTTGTCTTGGGAAATCAGATGACATCTTCTTTTTCTCTGCTCAGAATATAACTCCTTTTATCAGAGGCAATCTGCAGTAAAAATAATTGTATGGAGATGGTCCTAGGAAGCTGAAGAAGCCTCAAAGAGTTGTTTTGAGGTTACAGAGATGTACTGTATGAACTATGTGGAGAGTGTATTCATTGTGTATAATTGAGAATATAAACTTCTGTGTAGATATGACTGTTCAAATCATGATGAGATTCTTCCCCATGATAAATGCTGGATCATCATTGATCTGAAGGAACAGCTTATCAGGGGGGGAAAGAACGTCCAGGAAGGGAGACAGGGAATTAATAAGGAGTAAACAGAAGTGACCTCGAGTCAAGATAAGAAGCAGATCAATATTTAAGGTCACAGATGAAGAATATCACAGGCTTCAAGCAGAAGGACGGTGAGACAGACAGGCAATGAACTGAATTTATTCTTGAATAGGTTCAGTTCAGGAGCAAGCCTGGTATCCTTTTCTCTCTCCCACAGTCAAACACACGTCTCTCCCTCCTTTAGGCTTCCCTCTCTCACCTAAAGGGTTTATATTCCACCTCTGCCATGGACCCGCCTGCTCCTTATGCTTTTGTTCTCAACCAAATCAGAAGCTGGTACTGCTCCCTCCCCCTTCCCACCCGTATGTCTCTAGAAGCCAAGTGAATATGCAAATAGAGACTAAACTACAATAAATCACCTAGTCCAGATGGTGTCAGTCCTGAATTCCTGTGGAGAGCAGGATTTCTAAAGAAATTCTTCAACCTTAGCCTGATCCAGGAGACAGAAAATCCCCTGCTTTGTTCCACTATCAACAGAAAGTTAACAATCACTATAGACCTGTTTCCTTGACATCCCACATCCTTAGAGAGTTTTCCGTTGGTCCGCCTGAGCAAGCAAACTCTTTGCAGTTTGCTTATGGCTGTGCAGCTGGAGCTGTCATTAAGACAAAGCATCCAGCATTGTGGGGTCATGTTCTTTGATTTCTCCAGTACGTTTAACACCATTCAGCCTGAAATACTTTGTAAGAAACTCCAGAAGACTCAAGTGGAGGCATCAACAGTTGCCTGGATCAATAACTACTGGACAAACAGACCAGGTTAATAGACTGAATGGTGAACCTTCTAACCAGGTAGTTAGCAGCACAGAAAATGGGAACAAGATGTATCCTATTGACATCATGGGAGAAGAAATGGAAGTGGTGATGGAAGTCGTCTACAAGAAGGAACAGAGCAGATTGTACTTCTTAAGGAAGCTCAGGTCCTTTAGTGTTTGCAGCAAGATGCTGCAGATCTTCTATCGGTCTGTTGAGGAGAGTGTGATCTCTTCTGCCATCATCTTCTGGGGTAAAATAAAGAAGCTCAACAAACTGACAACAAAGATTGGTTCTGTTCCAGAAAGTCCTCCAGATTATTTCACAAAGAAGAAATCTTCATAAGCAGCAAGTATCCTCTTCATCAGACGGTTAAACACCGACGGAGTCTATATCTAATTAATCAGTTTTTATTCATACCGCAAATCAACAACACATCATCTCAAGGCAGCTTACAGAGACAATTCAACCAGATCATACAGTCAGATTGGTTCAAAGTTTTCTATCTAAGGAAAACAAGCTGATTGCATCAACTAATTGTCTTGAAAGCAATCCCTCACACTAAGCATGATTGTAGCGACAGTGGAGAGGAAAAACTCCCTTTTAATAGGAAGAACCAGGCTCAGTGTGAGCGGCCATCTGCTTAGGCCGACTGGGCAATTGTCTACAGCAACTTGTTGAAAATTTCCCTTTCCCAATTAATTTCCCTTTTATATATATACATATATATATTTGAGTTTAATTTAAGTTCAGCTGTTTACCTCACAATATATTTCTGTTAATTTTGTTGCCTTTAAAGCTCAATACAAGCTGTCCTTGCAATTGTTGTGTTTGTACGAGTGGCAGGAATGAGCCTCTTTCTATTCGATAAACTGGTCCGCTCAGTAGTCCAGTCTAGGTCCCTTTAAGGGTGATCACTAAAAACAGATGTTATTGGCCACATAGGGCCCCTGATGTAAAAAAAAAAAAAAAATATCAGCTTTTTTAATTGTCTGTCCAGTTGAACACATGTATCAGGCTTGTTTCAAAATGTTTGATTTGCAAATGATTTTATTGTTCTGATGCTTGTAGAGTTTGTGACTTATTGCTCATTTTATGTCTTATTTTATGGGCCTGTGCAGTACTTTGATCACTTTGGGTGTGTTCGATAAATGAAGTTCTGATTAAATGATAAATATTATGATCCTCACTCTGCCCAGTCACTACAGCCAGAACTATAGGGTGGAAACCATATCTATGACCACAAAGCGCCCCCATGTTGTATACAAGGTGTATTACTATGTTGTCCTGATCTTAAAACCAACTGTTTCCTGAGAAACTCCTCCAGAACGAGTTGGTGAGGCAATCAGCTGCCTGATTTGGTTCTTTTATTGAAGAATTCTAGTAAAGCAGGTTATTCTGATGTCTGCTCATTTCTCCAGATCTTGGATGCTCTCAAAGCAGTTCTTTCCTGAAACTGAGGGAACTTCATCCACACACCATCTACTTTGTGCATTTTTTCTGAAATCTCTCTGTAAATCTCCCAGCTCCTTAAGTTACCCATTTGACGCAAACATTTTCCCCTCATGTTTGACAAAAATCACAGGAGACTGAAGGCCTGCAGATAATCTGACACTGCATACAGGAAAGTTACCTATTCAGACTACTGTGTCAATGTTAAGGGAAAGTTTAGAAGGGAACTAAAATATTTTTTGTTGTGATGACCTAACGAGCACGGGAAGCTACTCTTCCTTTCAACTAGGAAAGGTGATCTGGACATATTTGATGTATCTTTATAAGTATTAGAAAATCTACCAGTGACCTGAAAGCTGTTGAAGTGATTAAGCTTTGGATCATATTACGATCAGACAAACCAGGTAAGAAAACAGCCTCCCCCTTCAGAATAGGTCAAAGAGCAACAGTTCAGCTGATCAGTCAAGATAAAAATGCCTCCTAGGAAAAATGAAGGCTGATTAAGATCAGGGCAGTAAGTTGCCCCTAGCAACTAACAGGCCTAATTTTTTTACTGATCATCTCTGCCGCTTTCTTTTGGTTTAACTCCAGAACCCGGAGTGAACAAAATTTTTCTGAAAATTAACAGTTTTTATAGCTTTCATTCAAACATGACTCTTACACGGTCTGTCATGATTTTTCTTTATTTTCTTAGAACAAAACATTTCTCCAACTGCATATCATGTTTAAACACAGAAACAAACAGTCGGTAAATTAAAACAAGAAAAAACAAAAACATGATATAATAAAAGTTTGAAGCAACGCTGCGTTCTTCAGCCTGATCATAAAACCAGCCATCAGATGTCCACGTCTTAGTTCAACAATTCAGAGGGACAACTAAATGTGTGGACACAAAGGCGAACCACATCTTGGCCATGAAGATTAAATCTAAACACTTGTTACTGGGTTTAAACGATAATTTATGCCAAACACGGATCAATCAGGTTGTTAGTCGAAGTAATTTTCACAAGCAGTCCGGGTCAGACTACATGCGAGCAGGTCCTGGTTCTTCAAAGTGGACTTGAGTGGAACCATCTATCAGTTGGCGTGCTGGACGGTGGAGAAGCACAGCTTTAACGTGTAGGGGTAAGGACCACCTGGAAGCAAAAAAACAGGACGTCAGACACCATCAGAACGGCAGCAGAGATCTTCAAGACGTTTGGACAGCAAAGGATGGAGGAAATTCAGCCACCTGAGGTGCAGATTTTTAGTGAGGATTTAAAAAGCAGAATCTGGGAAGTTGGACCTGGCTAACAGCTGGATTACACAGTCACCAGAGCTGGAGTGCACCACGTCAGACTGGAACCATTAAAACCATCTCCTGTTAGCCTTTTATTTGAAGCTTTGACAATTGATCGTTCCATCTAAAAATCCACTGGGATGCTGAAAGCTGTACTGAATCCAACTATATAAATATTTTCTCCTGCACAGAGCCTTACGATGCTTTATAGTTCTGGGCTTTTATTGCATTTGCAAAAAAAAAAAAACTTAATTTAACAAGATCCAATCTTCACATCGCAGATGTGCTCAATTTCAGTCACATGATTAATGAAGATCAACATGATGACCCTCTCCCTCCAGTCCTTTAAATGGTGGCAGCACACATCATACAGCAGTGTGCAGATTGACGCATGCGAGTGAAGGTACTGGACAACGAACGCTTGACAAGCAAGATAGGAAGTCAGTTACCACAAACCTTTGTGTCAAAGTGGATGCCAGAAAAAGGAACTGAAGAAAAGTTTCTTTCAGTTAAAGCAAGTGGCCAAAATAAAGCCCATTCTCTCCAGAGATCTTTTAGAGACAGTAATCCATGCCTTTATCACTACCCGGCTAGATCACGGTAACGCACTTTATTTGGGGGTTAGTGCCTCTAACATTGCTAAACTCCAGAGTGCAAAACACTGCAGCACGTCTTTTATCTGGCACTCGTAAATTTCAGCACATTACCCCAATTTTAGCCTCATTACACCGACTGCCTGTACATGTTAGGATTCGTTTTTAAGCCTCTCCATGGTCTTGCTCCATCTTGCCATCTCAAGTTGCTGCACCTTCATGCACCCTCCTGTTCACTCAGGTCAGCCCATCAGCTGACGCTTCAGGTGCCAAAATAAACAGAAGCTTAAGATCGTGCTTTCTCTGTGGCAGCTCCAAAAATGTGGAACGACCTTCCATTGCAAATTCAATTGTCTACTTCTTTGATTAAAGTTGCTCTTTAAAACTCATCTCTTTGCCTTGGCTTTCTAAACTGTGTGAGATGTTGATTTTAGTCTGATACATTTTCAATTAATTCTATTATAGATTTTATAGTTCTGATTTAAATTTTGTCTTTTATGCTTGCATGGTGAATTTGCGTGTAATGGTGTTTCACTGTACATCACTTTGGTCGTTTGAGAAGTGCTTTATAAATAAAGTTGGATTGGAAGGTTTCAAGGTCATGAAAGTAGTGAAACCCTGGAGGATAATGTGTACGCTCCTGGTCAGGGTAAAGAGGGAAAAATAAATTGAATTAATATCAAATCACAATATTGCTTCAAAGATTACATGGTAGGTTTCATTTTTTTGAAAATAGACCAGAAGGTTGAGCTGTGCTTCAGTACGTCTAGAATACCCATCATGCAACCTGAGCACTGATGTTTGACACAACTCTGACACGTCCAGCAGCAACAAGCCGCAGCTCAGAGGTTCCCTCAGACATTAGTTACCCAACAACAAACATCAACCTTCATAGAGCTACATCTGAATCCTCCATGTTCCTGCAGCTTCTGTGCTTCGTTCTAACAGATGTCTAGTTTGCAGGCCTCTACAGAAGCGGTCGCTCTGCTGGACTGGCTGTGAGCTCCAGGACCAACAGAGGGGAAGATTGGAGAGGAAATGAGAGGAGGTGTGTGATCTAAACAAACCCTTTGTTGACCCTTTGCTCGCCTGCCCCCCCACACCTGGGTTTTTCATTTGGTAGTGGTTCATCAGAGCCAGAGCTTCCATGGCATCATTGATGGACTCCCATTCTAAGAGACCGGAAGCACTGCGGTCACTGGGAGCGGCGCCGCCTGTTGGCAGGAAACAGCAGGTTAATCCTCCCAACGAACAAACATTTATAATTCAGTTCTTATTGATTTCCTTACTTTTTCCCGTGAACATTTTGACGTTAACCGGAGTCTTTACTCCAAGCTCTTCACAAATCTGCAGTGTGAAAAATGAACATTTAATCAAAACAGTTCCAATGCAGCGAGTTATTGCAGAACATGGACTCCATGTTTGCGGTTTGAACAGACCTGAGCGAAGATCTCTGGGGTGACGTCTGGCTGAGCGTTAAAGAAATGCAACACGTTGCTCGGATGCTGGATGCGATTCTTGGCCGCCTGCTCTGGGGAGGCAAACCGGTTGTTCCGGGAGCCGTGGAAATCCTTGAAGCTGCTGGTTCCATCCTCCAGCTCGTAGCACTGACCGGGAACGATGGCCTGCTGTTTAGAGACGCTGCAGGAAGAAAACCATTTCCACTTACGTTCATGACAGAAGAGGACTCTGTTCAGCACAGAGCTTCATCATGCAGAGCAGACTCACCACACGTTGAGCTTCTGGCCGAACAGGAAGTTGTTGTTGAGGTGTGTGATGGCACGGTCCACAGCGTAGCAGTCTCCCATCTCCACCATGGCAGCCCCAGGTTTGCTCTTCATGAACTTCACCTGTGAAACGACAGAACATCTTTAAGAGAAGATCCTGTGGAACAAAGATCAGGGTTTATACAGGAATGAGTAACTAATTTAATGCGTTTTAATGCTCTTTGAAATAATTGTAATGCCATCATCAAGTACCCATGACTCATATATACATGGGAAAATCCTTCATCTTTACCATCGACAGGCAGCAGCCATGTCCGGAATTCCTTGATTTCCAGCCACGTTTGTTGAAATTAGCATTTTCCAATTCTCTAGCTTTTTTCTCCGCTTCAAGCTTCTTTTCCAAACATTTTCCAGCATTAAGCTCAAGCGGAAGCAGTTCTGCGCAAATATATTGCAATACATCATACAAAATAATTTTTATAAACTTTTTTTCTTTATACAAACTATTTTAAATGCCACAATGATCAGATTTAGGGAATTTTAATGTCAATTCTGGGCTTAAATCAGATAATTTAATGACTTATGGACCCGTGGAAACCCTGAATATGAAAAAGAACATTTTTCCATTTTAAAATCTAAAGTGTTTTTTGAAGTTGAGAACAACGATCATTCAGTTTGGTATTTAGAAGAAAATAAATGTTCAGTTCAGGTGTTTTTATAAAATGTGAATCAGTAAACAATCTCTTTTTTATGCCTTAATGAGAGCAGTGGGCTTTAGGCTGACCTGCAAGGCTTTAAACCTGGGTTTGAATGGAGACAAAACCATTCTAAAGCACATATAGTGCTCATTTGGAGCCTGGATGGATATTTAATTTTTTATATAATCATGGTGGAAAATCCTGCTTTAACCAGTTCACTGCGCTTTTTCCAGCAGTCCACACTTTCTCTGCTCTCTTTTTCTCATCGTCTTCTTTCCCATCGCCCGGCTTGCTACAGTTTTACCAGCCTTGTCTAAAAGTAGCAGCAGCAGTAACCCAGACTGACTGCAGCTCATTGGCTAATTTGTATCACGAGTAATCTGGTCCTGGAAGCTCTGCCGGGCTTTACCGTACAAACAGGAGAAGCGGTGCAAGTGAAATCAGACACTGTCATTGGACAACATGCAGTAATTTATAAATGTTTAAAATAGGGGTGGGTCCAAATCCGGACCGCGGTCTGCTAATCCCTGACCTCTGTTCTACACCTTGTAGTTCTATTTTCCAGCCCAGATGTTTATACACAATATCTAAATGATAAATCACACCATCAGGTTTATCATAAAGGGCTCAGCAGACATCTTTGAATTAAAATGTTGCTTATTTAAGAAGATGTGGATTAACGTTTGCATTTATACTTAATCCAGACTCATTTTCTTTGCAAACCAAAGGTACTGACCCGCTCTACGTTTCCATAGAGACAGAAGATATTGAAGACTCGATCTGCATTCATCTTAGCCGTGTCGAGCCCATAAGCCATGAGCACTGGAGAGTCTGCATGGGCACCGTATTCGCCTGGAGGCGGGGGAGGGGGTCCGTAACCCGGCCCGTAGCTCCTCCCCCCACGGCCCCTCATTGGAGGGCCCATGCGACGGCTCTCATAAGGAGGAGATCCATAGCTCTCGTCGTAGCCATGGTAACCGCCTCCTACAAGCAGGGATGAAGGAAACGAAGCTTAAGCAGGAACATGGATGTAAAACTCAGAAGTGCTTAATTATGGGGACATGAAAACGTGTGAGGAGCTCTGCTGTTCCTTCAACTCACCGTACTCTGGAGGATGATCTCCGAGCAGCGCCGGCTGTCTCTGCCGCTTGTTAGGGTTTGCGTTCACATCTTCTATGAGAGCAGGAAGGCAGAAAGACAAAGAGGCACAACAAAAAAAAAAAAATACAGACATCTATTAACATCCATATCAGCAGGACGCAAAATGGTTTAATAGCAAAAACATCCTGAATGAGCACCACCCAGCTGTAGTTTCACAAAACTCCAGATTAGCAAACATGCTTTAAGATTTAACCAGGAAACTCCTTCCAACACAAACAACATCCCTCCCCCCTCATTACTCTCCATGCTGGCTGCATTTAGCTCAGAGGAACAAGGAGGGAGGCATGAAATGCAACATAAGGCAGGATCATCATCATCATCAGGAAATGGACCTGAAACTGAATTCTTTTTATGCAGAATCAGTTTTATTTTAACCTCAAGTGGAAGAGCAGAAAACTTGAAGGATGAGGTGGATGCAGATGATCTAAGGCTACATTCAGACCTGGCACCAACATGCACCCCAAGCTGAATCCCAGAGGTTGGTTTAAACTAAACTCAGTAGCCCCTTCAGACCGATACCCCTTAATAAAATCTGGCTGAACAAAAGACCTTTGAAGTGAGCGACAGCAGGCTGGTCGGGACCAAGTTCTGGTTCATTTTAAAGCAGGTTTTATTCCTAAACATCTCATGCTTTGATCGTCTCCCAGAGCTCCATTCAACCCACCATCTGAGGGAGGACGGTCCTATAAGGACATCCACCTACACTCATGGGCTGGACAAGATCAAGCAGAGAAGGAGCCAAGAGGATCATGGTTACTGTGGAAATTAATGGCATTTGCAATATATTCACAAGTTAGCAGTTTCTTTTTTTTTCTTTTTTAGTCCATGGCCGTTTCTCAATTCACCAGAAGGCGAGCACAGTGTCCTCGTCCAGTACGTTCTTTAGAACACAGGAAAGTCTGGACTTGGGGAGAACGGGAGCACTCAGCATAAATATGGGTCAATTGGAACAGAAGCGTACCTGTGACATCACTTCATTTAGTGGGGGAATAATAACAGTCAGATAAACACAAACTGCCGTTAGCCTTGGAGGAACGCTGGTTGCCGCGATCCTCTCAACTTCGGAAACGCATTTAAATGGTAAATGGACCACATAGTGACGCTTTAAAGTATAATATTCTCCCCCCCAAATTATCTTAAAACATACTTTTAATGAACATCAACAGAAAAGAGAACTTTGAACTTTCAATGGAGCGCTGCATTGAAAGCTGCAGCTGCCGCAGAGCATGCTAGGACAGCTGTCAATCTCAAGAACGGACAAGTCTGCTCTGATGCATGCTGGGTAAATAGGGAGGGGCGAGAACAACTTCTCGGTCTGCTGTTCTTGTGAATTGTGACAGCACTAGGGCTGCGGCTGTTGACGTTTCATGAGTACACGAGCACGTAAGAACATTCCATGACAACCCTGCAGGAAAACCTGTGGGCTGCAGAGGACCTGGGACAGAGATTCACCTCCCAGGAGGATAATCATTCAGATATATTGGGGGTGGGGTGGGTTCAAATTACTTTCATGCATTAAAATGGTCAAGTCAAAGTCGAGACCAAAATTCATCTGAGAGTCTGTAGCTAAGCTAGCTAAGCTAGTTCTGCTACCATTCCATCTGAGCTTGAGCTCCAAATATGGAACAAAATGTGGAAAGTTAAAGTCAAACTGCAGACCTTCCACTTTACCCAGCAGGTGCCGTTAGGCTCGGTCAACATCGGACCCTGATATATAGGCTCTGTTTGGTTTGGATCCTCTAAAGGTAGCGTTCTACAGCAGGGCAAAAAAAAAAAGAAAAAAAAAAAAAGAAGAAAACCCAACATATCTTCATTAAAAGGGATTCAACCGTTTTGTAAAGTCCCACCAGGTCAGTTAGCATAATTCAGTGATTCTTCCATCTGGCGACATCCAGCGGATGGATGTTAGTGCCCGGTCTGAATGGGAGCCCAACAGGCCAAGAGGGGAGGATATCAAACAGACATTCATTCTGGACAGTGGGTCACAGATGGCCAAGTTTAACAGTAAAGAGGTTTGGACGCTCACACACACCTGCACTGCTCCCATTGCCATCTGCATCACCATCTGTACAGGTACAACAATGAAGCCATGTTATTCACCATCACATGTTCACAGGGCAGAGAACTGACCACACCCCAGTTAAATGTCGGGTGAGGAGGGGAGGGGGGGTGCTCCAGATTAAATGTGTGGTTGGGTGACCAATGAGGGAGCCTGAGCCCCCAGCAGCCTGTGCGGCTGGTGGATGAACGGCTCTCCAGGCCTATCAGCGGGCAAAGTTTGAGTTCATCCGTGGTCTAAACAGGCTGACTGAGGAATCATCGATATGAAAACTTTGCTGGAATCGCTCATGAGCACCAAAACATCAGCTGGTTTCAGAAAGTACAGGAATAACAGGTGTATGAGGGGGTAAATGTCTGAGCAATGCTGAGCTTTAGGAGGGTGGGGGGGTCATGTGGTGCTGTGCAGTTAACTTTCCGAGGAGGGTCTCGGATTACTTACTGCAGGTTCAACAACACGAGGAGGCATTTGCTGCAGCAGATCCCTCACTCTCCACTCACTTCAAACCATCCATACTCTCATCCTGTCTGGAGGAGGGAGCCGCCTCCTGCCCTCCGGTCCGACTCTTGGTTCTATCAAGTAGGAATGTTCATTGATGGTTGGTTGGTTGAGATTTCCATCCTTTTGAGCCTTTTTAGAGGAAAATGTTGCTTTAGCGTCCGCTGGGAGGCTGTGAGGCTGCCACTGAGCACAGTTCAGTTGGGAAGGTGGCCCCTCTTAGCCGCATATTGCCAAACCTGCATTACATGGAAGGCATTACACAGGTTCTAGATATAAAAAGGACTTCAGGGAAAAGAGTAAAACTGTAACTAAACAAGGACATTTAGCAGAAGAAAAAAAATAGATGGAGAACAAGAGGAGAAGAAAGAGCAGAAAAAAAATAAATCCATGTAGGGGAATATGAGGGATGTAGGCAGAAATGGGCCTGACTGGGCTCTGAGTGTTCTGGGTGGTGTTGTCAGCAGTGTCCTGTCTTCATCAGTTGGCTTGTGTCGACTCCAGTGTGAGTGGCTAGTGCTTGATTGGATGGTGTTGGTTGGATCGGTCGTTGTGATGATGAAATGTGTCAGAAAGCACTGATGCTGCACAGATGAAGGCTTATATGGGTCTGTATCAGTATGCATCAGCAGCTGTGATGTTTGGCGTCTTTCTGGGTGATGGTTCTGAATCCTCTGGTGTGAGCCTCCGCTCAGTGGCGCTGCTGCAGATGTGGCCTGCTTCAGTGTGTCAGGCTCTGGTGGGACAGAGGGAGGGCGAGGGGGGAGGGACCAAGTGTAGCTCAGTGCCCAAAACTCCCCACACTCTTCCAAGTGTCTTCGTGGCTCAGAGGTGGAGAATGAGTGGAGCGTATCAGTCCTACTTCGTCGTGTGGGGTGGTGTTGTCTCCTTGTATCTTGGATGCTTTGGCCCTCTGTATGACAGTGCGCGTGTCCTTACTGAAGATGGTGGCTGCTGAGTGCTGGTGTCAGTCTGTCCCTGTGCGTGTTCTCTGCAGGCCAGACTACAGATACTGATGCTGGTCCATGCCTCTGTTTAGGTTTTTGACTTTTTAAACCTCCATAAACCCAAACCAGCTTAAGCTTGAAAAAGTCTGCTCCCATTTTCAAGGCAAGCCCAACAGATTGAGAGTGAAACAACTTCACCGTATGCGACAGCGGAAAAGACCAGAATCAGACTCAAGTCAAAGAAACTTGTTTCCCAGTGGTTTACATTAAATATGCACAAAGGTCATGGTTGTAGTTGTGCAGGGAGGAATGCAGGAACAGCTTTTGCAAACAAAGAAAAAGTTTCTGTCAAACAATAGCCTTTAATCCTTACCTGCCAGACACTAGAAACTTGAACATAGGGCTGGGTGATATAGAAAAAAAGCTTATCGATAAAAATAAATGCATATTGATCGATATCGATAATTATTGAAAAGATTTGAAACCATATTTTATGTGCAGCTCTACCTGGACTTTTTATGATATTGCTAAATGATTCAATTTTAATAAAGAACACAAACCTTTAATTAAATCTTTATTTAACCAACTTTTTTAACCATAACAGAATTGTTTTAAAGAAAAATAACTTAAAAGACCTGAGTTATGTTATCAAATACTGACAAAGAATAAACTAAAGTGACCAGAAAATAAATGGCATGACAGCATTTTTCTCTCAATCGTTAGAACTATGTGGGAAACTGCCCTGAAAACAATTTCCTCCGCCTCTCCTTGCTGCGACATCTTCATGTTGCTCTGTGTTGTGGTTTGAGAGGGCGGCGCTTGGTGAATTGGTCACTCAGGTCTTTTAAGGGGGGGGCGTCCATTTATGTTCTGGTCACTTTAGTTTATTCTTTGTCAGTATTTAATAACATAACTCAGGTCTTTTAAGTTATTTTTCTTTAAAACAATTCTGTGCCTGGGTCCGCGATTGTGATTGTTTGGGAGGACGTAGTGATTAACATAAACCTACATGCTAGGCTACAATGAGAAGGAAGGAAAACAGCGTTTCTTTTTTATCGAACTTTTATCAACCCGCTTTATTTCTATTGCGCCACACGTCTATCGATCGATATATATCGTTATTGAATTATCGCCCAGCCCTACTTGAACATTTATAACTTTACACCAAATTTTATGCCTCTTACCGCCCTAATGTGAAGAAAAGTTAAGCTGTTCATTTTAAGGTTTCTTGATGGAACCTCAAAGTCTTAGAGAAATCATATTTAAATGTCAAATTATTATGGCTTAAACATGTATATAAATGTACTCTTTATCAGACCATATAGTCCTAAAAGTCAGAAAATTACTATTTAGGAAAAAAAAAAAATTATTTTGTGTTAATCACGTAAACTTTTGATATCAGGGTTATTTATATTAACAATAGTAAATCATGTGATAATATTGTTCAGTGACTATATTAGCTTTACTGCATTAAAATGACCCGCATCTAGAGTTAAAGCTATCAAGCTAAGTCCACTAATGAAAGAAAAGCTTCTTGTATTTTGCACTGATCAGCACATTTTTCATCTGGTTTACAAAATCTGTATAATTTATTTAACTTCTCAATGACTCGACTCTAAAAGCCTTAAACTCTGCAGCATACCATTCCAACAAGTTCAAAATCATTTAAAAAGTGTAGAGATTTCAATTGTCTGTCTGCTTTTAGGCATTACTGCAGAATCTGTGAATGAGAGGAAGGGAGTTCCTGTTCTTCACCAATCACAGGTATCCTTCCCTGATCACTGGTAAACAACTAGACTGAACTAGACCAGCGGCGTGCCAACAGGAGGAAGAATGAGGGCCTCCAATTACTAATGTTTGTCATCAAGGCTGGTTCTAATCTAATGGGAGTTACGCCACCATGATGAGAAAACCTCCAGGTTGTTGTCTCCTGACTGCAAGGCTGTTCCTGCACATCCCAGCACAACGTTCAGTTTACATCCATAGCGTTTACACACAGAGGATTTCAACTCGGACAAACATGTATGTGACCCTCGCACACAGATGATTAACTAGTGAGGGGAGACTGAGCCCTCTAAGGACTAGTTGTATGGTCAGTAAGGACTAGGGCTGCCCAGTCTCCATGGTAACAGATGTGTGGCCCTCAGCCATCGACTGAAGATGTTCAGCAGATTTTACCTGGTCCTCCCAGGTTGGGGTTTGTGTAATCCCAGGTGTCCTGGTCATTCTTGAACACATTCAGGCGGGTAGGCTGTGGATTTAGAACAACAAGAATTTATACCCAAAATAAACCATCACATCTAATCAGATTATATTAAAATAACAGGTTATCATTTAAACCCAGTAAAATGTTACAGGGTTAAGATGGATTGGATCTCTTCTCTTCATGTGGGAAAAAAAAAAAAAAACTTAAAATGCAGGCGTACTTGGATCAAACTACAGCTGGGTTTTTCCCTACCAAATCTGATTAAATGCATTTTTCCTCCCTTTTCTTTCACTGTAAAAATTGTGTTCATCTGGATAACAAGCTAGACTGGAGACGCAACTGTGAAGCTGTCTACAAGAAGGGACAAAGTAGACTGTACTTCCTAACGAAGCTCAGGTCCTTTAGTGTTTGCAGCAAGATGCTACTCATCATCTATAGATCTGTTTTGGAGAGAGATCTCTTCATCCTCTGCTGGGGTAACAGTATTAGAGCTAATGACAAAAAAAGCTTAACAAGCTGATAATGAAGGCTGGCACTGTTTTAGGAACTCCTCTAGAACCTCAGATTATTTCAGTGGGCATCTTCATTATTAAACAACAGTGTCAACATTTACAAAACCCATTTAAAAAATAACTTATGAGTTGCTGCAACTTTTAATTTTTCATTGGGATTAATAAAGAGAAAATAAATGAATTGAATACTGCTTCACAAAGTAGCTCTGACTTAATTTATCATTGTTTATCCTGTGAAACATGTTTCACAACAATGAAAATGTTTCACTAAATGTTAGCAGCAGAGGCCTGTACTTCAAGCTAGTTTCATTCTCAGTGGGGTTCATCACCATGGTAACGTAATCTGAACAGCAAACCTGTTCTAGAACAGGCTAGCTTTGAGAATTGATCTAAATCTCAGATAACACTCCAACCAGCAGCCAATCAGCTGTTCAGGAATCAATGATGGGTCCTGTGATTAGAAACCCTGTTTAATCCAGAGGGAAAGAGAACTTCACTAAAACATCACAATAAAAAGGACTTGAAAACCAAAACAAAATGAATCTTTTCTCGTCTTTATTGTACTTTTCCTCCTTTTGACAAACCAACCATTCACTATTCTGTATCAATATATTCGTATATACACACACCAACATGTTTGTTCTGCTATATGTAGTGAGGACCATGTGTTGACTCCCACTGATTTTCAGTCATTTTTAACCCTTTCTAGGCCATGACCTTAAAACCACACCTAACCATTACCCTATTGAGACCTTAGCCCTAAAGCTAACCATTAGCAAAATGCCTTGTGAGAACTAGCAAAATGTCCTCACTTTACAACTGGTCCTCATTGTGATGGGGAAATTGGAAAAATGGTTTTCCCTCTGGTTTCTATAGAAGTGAGTCACTCACAAACACACATACACCTCACAATTTCACGCCGCGTACGAGTTTGACATTTTGTTCACTTCCCCCCCAAAAAGTCCCAACTAATTGAAAAAATTAGGCTGTTTAGCTTAGAATCAGTTAATCAAATTAATCACTATCATTAAAAAGGTACGGTTTAAAGGAGTTTAGAAAACATCTAAACTTTGCACCTTTAGGCTGGTTTATAGTGAGAAACCAGGTGGTCTGCGTGTGTCGCAGTGAATTCAAATGTGCCCCCGACTCTGCCCCAGACACTCTGGTGCACCTCTCCAAAATTGTAGGTGACCACAGACAGGAGGCATCTGATTTGTCAAATTTACATCCGCTCTTTTTCACCCTCATGCCCCTTGGTTGTCGCACAAACTTGCCCCTTGCGTTTTTCCATTTCCTCACCGCCTTGGCGGTATCTAGACCCAAAGCTAGTTCCTGATTGTCCCTCTTGCGTTTGAATAACAGCACTGACCAGGCTTCAATATTGGGCATAAATCAAATATATCTGCGATAAGCTCACTGCTGCGGGAGAAAAACCAGCCTATTAGTGTTTGTGAGGACGGGAGTCGTGCATCGTGGGCGTACCTTAGCATACTCGATCTTCAGGGTACAGCAGCCAGAGTAAATGTCTGCTCCGTTGAGTGATGCCTTGGCTCGCTGCGCACTCTGCACCGAGTCAAATGTGATGACAAGTTGAGGAACGAACGTTCTGCTCAGATTTCCTTATGACATTTATCTTTGTTTCTCATTGAATCTAATTTTATGAACAGCAGCATCTAAGGTTTTCCATTTAAGGAAGGATGTTTTATGCAAGACACTAAACCCGGCAGCTGCAGATATGCCTGTTATCCGTCTATCTTAATGACTTTCACATTATTGCAATAAACACCTGAGAATTACAGCATTTACCCATGGTAAATATATGCAAGCAGGGCAAACTGATGTCATTTTATAAAGGATATTCGACCATGGCCTGGACGCCGTTTTTCCGGAAGATGACGATTCTGTGAACAGGTCCACAGTTGTTGCAGATGGTGTAGAGGACATCCTGGAGAAACACAAAGGAGGGGTTGAGGAGAAAAAGAAAACATGGAAGATATTAAATCAAGCGGATGTTTGAAACTGTGACGCACTGGATCAATTTGGACAAAAGGCCGGACTGTCTTCGGTTAATCCGATCATTTAAAGGAATGTCCGTTTCCTGGTCTCTAGATGGCTGTAATCTTATAGCCACAAAGCTGCTGTCACATTCTGATAAAAACATTGAAGCCTTTGACCAAAATTTGCCCAAATTCAATCCTCAACAGCTACAATCTTGCAACCTTTAGAGGCACAGACTGAAAGTAATGACATCTAATCATTTTCCCAATTTAAACTGACAAGGCCAACACACATTTAAAAAAGGTACTGATAGGTTTAGTCATTAACATCAGAGTTATTTAAATTTAAAAATGAGTTAAAGTAGCTGCAGAAATGAACTTCTTTTTTTTCTGGTATCCGAACCCTTTGCTGTAAGTGGACCATCTTGTTAGTCCTCACCGTGGTGATGGGGTAGATGGGGTTCATGATGGTGAAGAGAAGAACGTTGTTGACGCTCCTGGAGTCGTCAGAGTCGCCTGGTCTGGAAATCTTTTTGCTGGTAGAATAGTTGATGAAGGCTGCGTGTCCAGCGATGTAAACCTGGTTGTCTGCGGCGTAAGTAACTGCTGTAGATGATCCATTCATGTCCTCATACTCTACCAGAGCCTGCCGCTTGTTTGGCATCACAACAACATAACTGAAACACAAATGCAATCAATTTTAGCTCTATGAAGCCTTTTGATTCTGCAAGTAAAAAAAAAAGAAACTCTTGTGGAACCCTTTAACAAACCAAAACAGGCATCAGAACAAAACAATAGAAACAATCTTTTGTGTGAAACACCTGACCAATTAAAAGACATTTTGATTGTTTTACAGTTGGATCATTTGCACCGATTCCCTTCATTCGGGCCATTTTCCTGGTCTTCTGCTCATTAATGTCAATCAAAGGTAGAAAAGTTACTTTCTAGCAGCTTTAAAAATATTGGAAGAGGTAAACAAAACAAAAAAAAAACACTCTAGAAAGGATGCCCTAGTGAAATTGATCCAAGGATTAAATAGGTTAATGTCAATGTTAGCCAGGAGCAACATGTTAGTGGCTACATGCCGCAGACCAAGTAAGGCTTAATTTCTTTCATTTTTATGTATTTAATAGCATATATAATGTTTCAAAGTAGATTTGAAGTTAATCCCTAGATCCCATGTTAATTTGATCTAATGGGGCTCCCCAATCCCAGATATCCTGCAGTCATGGCTAGAAAAATCAACCCAACTTCTCAGAACCATCACATCTTCTAAATGGTTTAACTTAATGTTTATCCCACCTCTACTTCCAACTACCTGTGCCCTTTTGGGACCAAGCCCCATAAGAACTCATACGAATACAACATATAGATTAGATCATTTCAGGGTAGTCAGACCCAAAACGTGCAGCTGAAGCGAATTTGGATTGGAATTTGCTACCCCATCTCTCAGAAATGAAGAAACTTCTGATGTAGGTAAACGGAGCCTCTAAAACACAAGGAAAATTTCACTGATTTTAGACCAAAACAGATTTTCAGATGTAGTTAGTAAGAGTGTATTTAAAACTGAAAATGCTAAGTATATACAACTTTAAAATTTAAATGTTTCAAACAAGATGGTAGGATAGAATCTGAATGCAACTCTGGGAAAGACCGACAACATGAATGGATGGGTATAAATGTTGAGGCTCAGAATGGAAAAACAGATCTTACGATGGAATATCAAGTTAACAGAAAACAGAATTAAAATGCTGGAGATGATTTAATTAGTGGGAGATGTTCAACATCCTCCACATCATGTTCCAGGTCCATCTAATTAGTCCCCCACATCTTAAAACTGCCCAACAGAAACAGGCCTGTTAAGTTCATGGCTCTATAGCAGGTGTGCTGAACCTCAGAAACATCCAAAACATGCAGAGCAGGGTGCCATGAGGACCAGGATAGAAAAACACTGCTCTACAGCACTGAATTTATTCTATGCTGGGTCCATTCCATTGGGAAATCGCCTTATAGCCTACAATATACTCATTTCAAGGAAGAATTTTTTTTTTTTTTTTGCAGCGCCCAGTAGCAAACAGATAAGTCATATGCATGAATTTACACCATATCCCTGTTCGCTACCGGGGTGCCGTTGAGGGTGTTAAAGGTTGGTTTATACTCAAAAACCAGGGAATCTGTGTGTGTCGCAGTGAATGCAAATGTGCCCCCGCCTCTGACGCAGACCCCCTGGTGCACCTCTCCAAATTTGTAGGTGTCTGCAGACAGGAGGCCTCTGATTGGTCAAATACATCTGCTCTACACTATGCATATTTCGTGTTTGGTACCTTACCGGCTTGTTGTGTTTGTGTGACTGCCATTGTGGAAAAAGACTCATGAAGATATCAATATTGGGCATAATCATAAATATCTGCAACAAGCTCACAGAGACACACTGCTGCAGGAGTATAACCAGCCCTTTAATCCTCTCTGGATTTTGTAGATATATTTTTAGATCTTTACCTGATTGCCCCAAACTCCTGTAAGGCCTCTACAAGGTCAGCCTCTGTGACTCCATCCATCAGTCCCCGGACATGAACCACAACTGAAGGAAGAGTCTTGTGTGGGTCTTCGTATCCCTGCAGCAGCAGAAAAAGAGGAGGAGCCATTATAAACACCCGTTTATTATGCTACAGGTTGGATTTGTTGCCAAAACTAGATAATGGAGAGTCCCTGGAATGGGTTATGGTTGCTCTGTACAGAAACTATGAGGGGGGATGGGGGGGGATTTCAAAACGTTTGTTTTTAACTAGATCTGCTGTTTAATCTCGGGGAAAGTAGGGGAAACACTGCAAAGTTAGGTTTGCCAAGAGACTCCAACTAGTGATTACTTAGCTCCTCCACAATGGGTCAATAAAACTGAGGCTAACACTGATTAAGAGTTGGCTAACCGCTTTAAAACATGGATCAAATAATGGAATGATCACACTGCAATAATATAGACTGTTATTCTAGCTTTTTTACATCTACTAATTTGTTCCTTTGGGAGGAAAATATGCGTTTTACATTATTTTCGGGGAAAAAAGCAAAATCCCATTGAAAAAAAAATACCGTTTATTAGTTTGCAAAAGCTTTTTTTATTACATAAAACAAAAATAAACTGTGGAAAAAAATACAATGGATATTCAGCTGGACTGATGGCTAAAACAGCTTTTCCGGTCGTATAGGTTGTAGACCCCTATTAGCCCAGAGGGATCATGCTACATTAGCGGTTCTAGGACAAAGTCGGGCTCCAGATGAGGCCCGGAAAAAACCGCCTTCTCTGGCACTCATTCAGAGCGAAAAACAAACACGTTGAAAAAAAAAAGAAGAAAAAAATCATGGAGCTTTTGGTAGTTATATAACCTATAAAATCAACTGCACGGCTAAGCTAGCCTCTTTCCAAACGGTGGAACAACGGTATTGCGTCGCGTCGTGACCCCCTTTGCAAAAGCCTACATGATTGAATATATACGAAACCCCCCGAAGCGGTACCGATAAAACTGGTTCTAATCGTTCCGAACGTGAAAAGAGGCGGTGACGCAGGCTTTAGGGTGAAAACTCACCGCCATTCCGTCGGTTTTCTGTCGTTTTGTTGCCCTGCCGTCTTCGCTGTAGTAACGGCTCGCTGCAGTAGCCATGTTGTCCCGGACTAAAAGAATGCTGAACTGAAATGGACGGAAAATTCATGAAAAACGAGGCGTGCGTAACAACACCCATTATAGTGACGCAACGCGCGCTTATAGGCTGGAGGGATTGTCGATCTTTCCTTTTAGCCAATAAGAGGTGGGATATCATTGGTTGTAGTTTTTACTGCCCAAAACTCGAATAGCAGTCATTAGGCGATTGTCACAATGACTTGTTTTCACAATCAATTAAAATTTGAAGTGGATGATATTTTAACTGTATTGGGCAAAATAAGTTTATTTATACAACACTATTCACATGCAAGTTACTGTTTTTCAAAATAAAGGTTAAAAAAAAAAAACAAAGCAGTGAAGCCTCTAGAAAAGTCATGAGGAAATTAACTGAACTTTTACTGAAGATGGTTTAAGACTTTAAAACGTAGAAACGGGCTATATGCAAAGCTCTAACTTAAAAGAGCTACTTTATTTGCGTTCTTTTTCTACTTCAGGCATCTGCAAAGTTGGGCCTTGAGGGCAGCTGCCCTGCAGGTTTTAGAGGTTGCGTTGCTCCAGCTGATTTTAATTGAAACCTGATTAACAGGCTTGTGCTCAACTGCAATAATCATAATGAGCTGTGCTAAAGCAGGGAAACCTCTAAAACCTGCAGCACAGAGGCCCTTGAGGGCCTACATTGAGGATGCCTGCTCTACTTGATAAACCAAAAGTTGTATTCTAGTCCTAGAAGCAAGTAAATAAATACACCTTACAAACTTAAACCCAAGACCAAACCCATCCTTTCATATAAAAATATCCAAACATATATCCTTAAAGAACATCTTTTATTTTAAACTTGGACATAGAAGCAATCTCATTGTTACAATTCAAAACAATATATCAACCAGGTTTAGACTTTAAGTGTTGTATGGCATTAATACAAATTTAATTTAAAACATGTCATAAGTCGGTACCGTTTTTATATAAGTAGAAAAGGAAAACGTTTCATGTTTTATTTATAAAATTTAGAGATGGGTTTAATTTGGTCAAAAATTTCAAGTGAGTAAAAATTTTTTTTCCCTGCATATTATGTTGTTGCACATCCAGCAAATCCCGACGCCCGATACTGCGCCCCAAATATTTCTCTGGCTGTACATAGCACCAAACTGGTAACCTTTGCAGGATATGGAGGTGGGTTCTTTTTCAGAACACTCCCATCACTTTATAGCATTGCAGCATCTATGCAGATATAGACAAACACCTCATAATAATCTGTATGATGTGACCCAGTTAAAAAATAAAAATCCATGGCCCATAGGTGGACTGTGAAGTAATTTATGCAGCTATTAAGAAGTCAATATTCCAGTAAAACCTCTTCAGCTTTACAATTTATCATTTGCAAAGAAGCAGCTTTTCTCTCCCTACTTCTTTGCGTTAAAACAAACAAAAAAAATCCTACACCCACCCAGATGCATGCTGGTCCCACCCCTGACAGCTTCATTTTTAAACGTATCCACCTAAATTGTTCGATACATAATAAGAAACGTAACTGAAAATATATGACCTCAACTAAAAGATCCACAAATAAAAATGTTATTAATCCTCATGAATTAACTGGATCCTACACTGCATCTAAAAAAATAAAAAACAAATCCTTAATATAACCTAGGAAGTTGCTTAACAACCTGCTTTAGGGAAAAAAAATGAAATAAAATTCTGCCTAAGATGCAGGCGGGTGGGTGTCATTATTTAGCATAGCTAGCATGGTCACTGGTATTTTGTAACGCTCCAAACTCTGAAATGAAGTATGGTTCAGGTTGTATATCAATGAGACAAAAGCTCTAATTTAGAAGGTAAATAAAACCACATCTAGTGATTATTGGATCAATACTGAGACTCATTTCACCTAAAAGCTAAATCTTGAGGCGCTTTTATTCTAGTGCCGTAAACAATACATGCCCTTAGATTACCGCTGCACTTTAACAGCAGTTTAAAAACAATACACTGAACAACTGATCCAAAAAAGAAACAATTACAGCATAAGATGATGAAGATGTTTATTTGAAAATAATACAGCCACACGTTTACTTCTAAAGCCAAAAACAAGAAAAAAAGCTGCATCAACTCAAGCATTTTAAAACCCAGTCAGAGCCACAAACCCAAGGTAGGAAGAAAATAATTCAGCACAGGGACATTAATTAGGTTCATGAGGGGAAACAAAGCAGAAAAAACAAATCCAAAGGCATGCAGACCGACTTTTTCTGTCAAATGGTGCGACTGGGAGACAAATACATAAAACAATTTTACACCCGAGCAACAACTGAGAACAGAAAGTTTTTGCCGATACATCAACTTATGTTCATATCCACGTCCTAGTTTATCATCCCCACATCTTTACTGGAAGAACTGAATTTTACTGCTAAAAAAAAAAAAAAAAATCAAATGAATTAAAGGCGTTGCATCCTACCTGCGCAACAATTTGGAAAATAAAGATTACTTACATAGCAGCAACAATTAAAAACCACTCCTATCTATGTCTCTCTCTGTGATACAGACAAAAGATCCTGACATTATGAAGCTGTAGAGACGGCAGTCCTGAAGGTAAAAAAATAATCTGGAAATAAGAGAAACAAGACAAACTAATACAAAAAAAAAAAAAAGACAGCTGCTGCCGGGCTGTAAAAACAGACAGGATGTCGAGGGGCTGCCCGATTAGGACAGCGGTGAGGGGGAGCTCACTCAGTCGTCTGCGGGCGTAGGGCTTCGGTTTGGACTTGCTGAGCGGGAGCGACTGAAACAGAAATGGAAAGGAATCAGATGGCAACAGGAGAAGATGGAGCACTACACACCTATGGATATTCTGCATTGTTTTCATCTTTGGAAAATTAACTGTAAATCAAAGGCCAAATAAGTATATATTATTGACACTAATAAATCATCTTATTCTAACAGGTCTTACAGGACAAAGCTGTGGCAGCATGTGTGAATAACACCCTCCTCTCATTACACCTGTTAACATCATCTGTGTCTGTCTGTGTCGCACACGTTCACCCATCCAGTCACTCCCACATTCAGTCGCACTCTCAGCATGCTTGTTTAAGGCTCAACTCTAGCAAGCCTGAACATTTCTGTCACCATGAACATGAGCTTGTCAGGGGGGTTGATTTTTGGTTACCTTTGGAGACAGCGGCAGAAACAACAAGTACAGAGAAGCGAAGGATCAAAGGACTGAAGGACGGAGGACTACAACTCGGAGAGACACTGGAGGCTCTTGAAGACTGATCTCTCGTCAGCTCTTTCTCTCACTTTCAGAAGCTAAGACAGAGGCGAAGAACTCTGGTAGGTAGGGGGGGTCTGGTTGGTAGTAGGTAATGGATTTTTAAGGCCGAACTCTGATCTGTGCGGGTCAGCCCTCTGGTAGATCTGAAGGCTGGCTGGGTGAGTCTAGTAGAACAACTGTATGTGTGTGCGGGCTGATCTCGTCTGAGCGTGTGCGTCGGTTGAACAGACAGTCATCCGTTCACTGAGGGGGAGGGTTCGGTCGGTAGGTCGACCTCTTTCTCGCTGTCTAACATCAGATGCAGGCGAAGGCTGATCTCAGGTCAGCGCTTAGTCAACCTCCCGCAGGACGTGCACACCGCCAGCTGGCAGACCCTGGGCCTGGGATCAGCGGCGGTGTCTGTGCAGTGCTCAGCTCCCACCACACGCTTTAAAGAAAATATGAAAAATAAACAAAACTTCTGCAAAGATGTTTACCGCAAGTCACACCCCTGGTGCTGATTTAGCTGATCTTATCTAGAAAAGTTCTGGAGAATTCTACTGAGCTAGCCCAATTCAGAACAGGGAACTTTAATTTTACTGACATGAATATCCTGTCTGAACATTTCAAATCTTTCTTACTTTCTTAGCCTTCAACTGTTATAAAAAAATAAATAAAAATAAAAGGTAGGTGGCTCTGTCTGAGGTGGAGGAGCAGGAGAACCTGGGCGGTGGCTGCTGCTCCTTCTGCTGAAAGTAGCTTTCAGGTAAAGGTTAGAGGCTGAGCCCAGATCCTCTTTCCTGGGCTCTCTTTTCAGGATCAAAGCAACCGATTCAGAGCCACATGGATCCGGAAAAGAGAGCACAGGAGGTCCAATCTGTCATCTGCTGGACTTTCCCTATGTCAGACAAACAGCTCAGTTCTCCTGCTTTACTCCACCCAGTTCACCACTCCGGCTGCAGACGTCTTCTGGTGAAGCCCCGGCGTGTCTTCGGATCCTCCCACTCATCGTCATGCTGGGGTCGGCAGGCAGGAGCGTGACCCCTGGCTGGAGGTGGGCCTAGAGGGGGCACCTGACCTGGCTAACATGTCTGACTCTAACCTGAACGGCTAGCTAATGGTGGGGTATCTACCCTTTTTTTCCTGCTGCGATGTTACAAACATGAACTATGACACATTTATCAGACCCCCAACCCCAGTGCAGATAGAGACAATGAGACTTTGAATTTACCTGGCCTTCTTGTGGTTAGCCGATGGTGATCGAGAGCGGGAACGGGACACAGAGCGCCCCCTGGGGGCAGAGCCTGACCGGGACCGAGACCTAGAGTGACTGAGAGGAATAAAACAAACAGAACAAACATAAATCACATGTTTCAAACCAAACTTATCTAGATCCAGTTACGCTTCTTTACATGAGGGCAGCTGGACCTCCGCAACACGCCACCTAGCCTTGACTCAGCGCGTCACCTACACCACTGATTCGGTCTTAAGATCCACAACAGAAATTAAACCAAATAACGTTTATTTCTCCTTAGATAGAAAAAAATAATAATAATTGCATCACTTAAAAACAGATAAAACCAACTAGTTTTTTTTGTGGTAGCGTTACACTCATGTAGGGTTAGATGAGATATACTTCAAATATGATCACAATACTGAGTGGAAATGTGGTGATAAAGATAAAATTGACAGAAAAAAAAGAACATCACTTCTTCACAGTCTTCCTTTGGAGGCTATTTTAAAGTCACATAAAAAAATAAAATAAAAAGAAATAATAAAATTTCTAACAATTTCCCCACTTACTGAAGCTTTTAAATCTACATTAAATGTAATTTATTGTTTAATTTATGAATTAAAATTCTTACGATTAGAAACTTATCACAATAATAAGATAAATGCCTAACCCCATACCCATGGTCCGTTGATTCAGCAAAAAAAAAAAAAAAAAAAACATTTCAATTGTGCTCGTCTTAAATTAGGCAGCCTGATTTACAAAGGCACTCTGATATTTGAAACGAATTAGCTAATATTAACTGAACTTTATTGATCTCACAATGAAGAAATTCACCTCTGCATTTAATCCATCCTGTTGGGGATCAGTGGGCTGCCATTGTGCGGCGCCCGGGGAGCAGTGTGGGACTTATGGTTGCTGCTTACTGACTCAAACTGACAGTCTGTGGGAGTAGGGCTTGAACTTAGAACCTCTGGATTCCAAGCGCAAATTGCAAACAGCTAGGCCACCCCTCCCCCACCATTTCTTCTGTGATGGACCCATAAGCAGTAGTACAACAAAAAGGGCCAAGCAAACGTTAGCACGAGTTTGGCTCTGGAACTCATTTGAAGGGAAAATCCCCAGAGTACTTATGCAGAGAAAAGAATTAGTCCTACCTGAACCACAGTCATAGATAAAGCCGCAGCAAACACCACCGTTTTAACTGAGAGCCAGGTTTTTATTTCTTTGCATCAAAAAATTAAAAAACAACCACAAAAAAAAGAACCACCTAAATAGTAAATTAGTTTGCAATGCAACAATAAAACAAAGATTATGAGTCTTATAAAAGTCCTTGTTACTGAGGAAGGATTAATGACTGATAAATAAAACCTAAAGATAAAAAAATATGAAAGGCTGTTATCCCAACAAGCGACGGTGGGCCTTAATGTCAGTTTCAATCCTGCAGCTAAACCAGGATTTATAAAGGAATGAGGAACTCTAATTTAATGCTTTTTAATGCTCTTACACTTTTTATTAAAGCATTTTAAATGCCACAATAATCACAGTTAAGGATTTTGAATACCAAGTCAGACCTTAATTTAAAAAATAATATTCTTAAAGACTTAATGATTTTCAAAAGACTTGGAAAACCCTGTAAACATTCCCCTGATTGGCTGTGGTGGAGCCTGACATGTTACAGACGGCATACCTTCTCACTGAAGTCCTGGACTTGGACCGTGCTGGGGACCCAGATCTGATGAGAAACAAACAAAGAATGTTTTACTTAAAACCATCTGAAAACCTCCAGGTTAAGCGATTTTAGAGTAAGATAACAACCAGCCACCCTGTTTCAGATGGCACCATGCCTGAAGCCCGAGGTTTTATTAAGGAAGCTGCAACTCACCGGCTTCTGCGTCTGGAATACGATGGAGATCTACGGCGGCTCCTGGTGGAAGAAGGGGAAAAAAAGTGAACACCACCAGTCTGAGCGGCATGATTCAGCACCAGAAAACACAATAGTTACGACCGACCAACAACACAGCAAATGTAAACTTAACTGTGGAAATAAAGTACTTTGTTTCCTAAAACAGAAATATTGGAAACAAGCCTTCACTTGTTAATGGCGTGTCTGTTTCCATGTCAACATACCGACTGTAGCTGCGGCTACGGCTACGGCTGCGGGAGCGAGACTGATAACGTCGGCCACGGGATCTGGACCTGGAGCGGGACCTGGACCGAGAACGAGACCTGGAATACCAGCACCAACGGGTTAACACCCTCCTGCTGAGCTTCACCCGCTGAACAGGAAAGACAGAGCTCACTCACCTGCTGCTGCGCCGGCCCCTCTTGCTATAGCGGTAGCAGTCGTAAGCGTAGTGGCCCCGGTCCCCACATTGGTAACACCGATCATTGGGGTCAAACTGGCGGCGGCTGGGGCGTCCGCGGCCCTTCCTGGAGAGACCAGTGGACATCTCCACACGAACACGGGAACCACACAGGATCCTAAACACAAAATGCCACACCGTGTTCAGTCAGTAAAAATACACATTTCCTTAAGGATGTTCGGTAGGATATATATATATATATAAACAAAGAGACTTACTTTCCATCCATGCCTTTGACAGCATCCTCTGCATCTCTGGGATCTTCAAACTCCACAAAGGCAAAGCCTGGTGGATTCCTGGCCACCCACACGGTCCTCAGCGGGCCATAATAACCAAATGCTCGCTCCAGCTCGCCCTTAGCAGCGCCGTTACCGAGGTCACCGACATACACTTTACAGTCGGCGGCCCGAGACGAGCTCCGGGAGGACGAATGGTAGGACATTTCTCCTTACCTACAGACAGAGAGAAGTGGGACTTATAAAACCGAGCTTGTGATACTCAAAAGAAAATAATAAAAATAATAATAATAGTACTTTGCTGTTGAAAAGAAGCAAACTTTAGTTTAGATTCATTTTTTTTACCATAAATGTTGTAAGACTTGGCTTGACTTTGGCCAACTGATGCTCTCAGAAGACACATATTCTTTAATATTTTTGCGATTGTCCAAATAATTGTTTTTGCACAAATATACAAGCAAATTTCTACATTTTAAATAATAATTGAACTTTATTGATCTCACATTGGAGAAATTAACTCTCTGCATTTAACCCATCCCCTTGGGGAGCAGTGGGCTGCCATCGTGGGACAGCCAGAGGGCAATCAGGAGTTAAGGGTCTTGCTCAGAGAGCCAGAGTGGCAGTCTGTGGGAGTGGTGCTCAAACTCAGAACCTCAGGATTCCTAGCTATATGCCCTACTAGGGCACCACTGCCCAAAAACACCACCTTATACAGTTGCACATATATTCCAAGTATGCCATTCTTTTTAAACATACTGTACTGTATTCATTATATTTTAGGTTAAAATTGCCTTCACCAAATCTCTTCTTCTTAACCCAGTTTTTATCTGCAAGCATCTGCTCTCTTTTATCTCTGTTACTCATAGACCATAGAATATTTCTATTTATAAAATCAACATGACATGGGTAGACTGAAGGACTAATTCACTGTTTCAATTTAAACGGAGTGTTAAAATATCAAATTTAAAACAAAGCAAGAAAAGAAATTAGCTTTAATATATAAACACGGATAAATTTGTTCAAGTTTAAATGAAGTTAAAATGGCAGACCTTACAGAAAGAAAAAAAAATGAATGGTATGCATATTCATCTGTTCCCTCCAGGAAGCCAGCGGGAGGTAACCACACCATCTCCATGGAAACGGACACTTAACCGCCTCCAAAAGGCAACATATCCAACAGTTTCGGTGTTTATACAATCCATCTCATTAACAAGTGAAACCTGAAGTTAAACATCTCGTTCTGGCTCCAGTTTCACCATGATGATTATATCAAAGGTCATCCAATCCAATCATGTTTATTTTAAAAAGGGTAATTTGTGCTATTTTAACACACCTGACAACCTGGTTTCGTTTTTACGATTGAAGCGACCTGAACCATACAGGAAGCCATCTGATCATTAGCTTCCTGTTAGCAGCTGTGTAAAGGTCCATTTTAGGAAATTACAATACAGAAACATCATTTATTTTTTATTTTTTATGAAGGATTTGTTATTACTGTTTAGTAAGCAATAATAGTCATTTTAAATCCAGAACAAAGTCCTTTGCGGAGCCGCAGGGTAGCTGTTAGCTTGACTAGAGCCTCCCCCCACTGGAAGGCCGGTTTGCTTTAGGTGTATAAAGCAACATTCATCAGAAACACAGTTGAACCCTACATTCGAAAACCCTTTAATTATAGCCCCAAAAGTGAGCCCCGATATTATCTATAAGCGGTTCAATTCAGGAAATAGCCAGGCCCCGCTAATCGCAATGGCGCGCGGCCCACGCGAAAGCTTGCCTTACCGTCTTCTGTTGTTGTTTTTATTCTGCCTCCTCCTCCCGAAAACCGAACTCCAGGAGCCTCTATGAAACTCTATTATTACCGAAGTGTAAAAACAGCACAATTTTAAACCGCCAGGTTTTTAATCTAGTCCCTGCATATCTTTCCGCAACGACTTCACCTCCACGGCTGGTCGTAGTGGCTGCCGATTCTAATGGTTCTTCTTCTTCTGTGGACTAAGGCGGTAGAAGACCGTTCCAACATCCATTAGCGCCTCCGCCTGATTGAAGGTGGAAGCTGCAGTTTTATTCTAGAATAATTTACGTAAAATACCTAACTGTAAAATCCAACCCTCTTTCCACTATCATAATTTATTGAAAAAATAGTTTTATCTGAGTACTTCACAAATTAAAATAATACATACTTCCTATTCATCATTTATGACTGGGAATTTGTGCAAACATCCAGAAACAAACATACTCACCTTTAAGGAGTCATTTAGAGTAGAGTTTCCCAAAATTTTCAGCCCAAACTGTTGCTTGAGTATAAAACATTTCTGGAAAAATCAACTAACCACATGTGTTTTCCTATTAGAAACTAGTGTTGCACCGATGCCATTTTTTGGCCCCGATATTGATACCTGGCTGTGCCGTATTGGCCGATACAGATACCATACCATATGATACCATCTGTTTGAAATTGATGTGTGTGTGTATATATGAAGAACTGCATACTACTTGGTTGTAAAATAATAACCATCATGGCTTTTTCAAGCTGCTGCCTACCTTTGTTAAACAGGAAAAAGACTAATACAAAGTGAATCCAGTAGAACTTTTAATGCCTACCTGGAATGGGTGACAATAGTTGAATAAAATTAGGCTCTCAAAATGGTATCGGTGCCCTATTTGTTGGTACTCGCCGATACCGATACCACCATTTTAGTGCTGAAACGGGCCCCGCCCGATACTGGTTATCGGTGCAACAGTAAGTACGAGGGCGAACTATGAGAATGAGAAGAAAAGTGCTGCAGTTCTGAGTTTTGGCCACAGGGGGCAGTTTCGTAATGCATGTTTTCAAAAAGCTCATTTTCTTAAATATTTTCCCTGCAGTGACCATGTACAACAGAAAAAAAACCTGATACTAATGTGGCTGAAATTCAAGAGAAATAAAAAATGTTCACGGTTCATTAATGATTTGCCTAATTTTCTGATTTTGTTATAATTATGTATGTTTTATGTACATTTTAGTGCTGGATCGGGGCCCCATCCCATATTGGTAGCGGTGTTGGTACAACACTATAAGAAGCCACATTAACAACCAAAGCAGCTGGTTTGGTCCATTTCGATATTATGCTCATACTTCCTTGAGCAATTTAACATAAATATTTATTGGTTGGTTTAATTTCTGTAATGAGTCTCAAGACCCCATACTGGTTGATTAAGGAGCCCAGGTGGCATCACGGCCCCAACATTGGGAATCAGTGATTTAAAGTGACTAATAGTCCCAACAGTCACATTTTTAGGCTGTAGGAAGAGGCCAAAAAAGCCACAGAGAACCTAGGCATGCATGAGGGAAATATTTAGAAATATCGGTCCAAGTCACGTCCTGCAGAGTTGATATCCTACAGCTTTTGTTTTAACACAGGTAGGTGTCTGACATAAGCAAAGGAAAGGCAGGGGTGCTCAAACTGAGGGTCGAAACTATTAGGTAGGCGGTCCTGAAGTGATGCCTGAGGTTTATGAAAAAGAAAGTCACATGATATTAATAAAAGTTACCATGAAATATGTAGATATTATATTACAGATGAGACATTTTATTTATATTTATCCAAATATAACAGAAAATTTCATTAATTAATTAGATATCCCACTAAATGATTCGAAAAATAACTTAAAATGATAAAGGTAATAAAAAATAAACGTATTCCCAGAGAAATATAAATACTCTGCTATACATCGATGCAAATATAGAGTAAAATAAATATATATGTATTTTTAGGGAGACACCAGTCTGTGGCACTCTGAAATGTTTGGGAACCTCCACATTGAAGGGGCATTGAACATTCTTTTTCTTTTCCATCCATGCCTCTACAATTGCCCAACATTTAAAATGAGTTTTTCTCAATTTATAGTTGTCTCTATAAGCTCCATATGTCTGTTCTTGTGAGGGTGATTCTCTGCAACGCTGCTGAAGATGAATCCCAAAGGGCCAGCCATGGTTAGCCTCAACCACAGGAGTACAAAAATAAAACTGTCTAGGTAACCTAATGATCATCATGGTGTAGGGAAAAAAAACCTTGAAGATAAGAAAAAACTTTAGACGGTGTGCAATATGTTGCATTTGATGCAATAGTAGGACAGCATTTCAGGAGAAGGACATACTGAAAATCAAACATGGTGGTGGTAGTGTGATGGTCTGGGATGGTGTTGCTGCTTAGCACCTGTTCAGACCATGAATTCTGGTCTTAACCCTCCAAAAAAAAGAAAAAAAAAGAAAACGTGAATCTTCTCACAGCATCAATTACACTTTTATACAGCAAAACTGACCTGAAAAGCTACAAAATAACTATTAGGTTTTGAAACAACCAAGTCAAAGTCTGAACTTAAGTTTAGCTACATAACCTGACTGATCACTGACCTCAGTGATGTTGGACTTAGTGTCAGTGGTAGCAAACATTTGATACATATTCCTAAGTTATACGCTGGTGAAGATTCTTAGTCATCCAGGTCATAGTCATTCTTAAAAAAGAAAATTAAAAACAGTCCACTGGACTTTGTTTTCAAGTTTGAAGATGTTTCGCTTCCCATCCAAGAAGCTTGGTCTAGCTAGCCCTTCCCGCTATCATCGCAGCCCCTCTGTATAGTAGAGCAGAGGACCTCGCCTATTCAGCCAGGCCAACAATTCCCTTTAAAGACTCACCTTTCAGACACTTAGACAGCTACGGGGCATTGCAGGCTAACAAAAGAGGCCAAACGACCCCCATTCCAAAGAGGTGGACCCCTATTCCTGATATTTTGATATGAAAAAGCTTCCGGGATGGGAAGCAAAACGTCCAATGGATTGTTTTTAATTTTCTTTTTTGGAGTTATTTAGGAGATCTTTGTTATATTCGAGTTTCATACCAAAAATACAGCAAATCTTTAAGAGAATAAATACTTTTCAGGGGTATTAAAGCGAAAAGGCATAGGAAGATATTCCTGGTCATGTGACAGTTCTTAACATCCTTTTTCTGGAGCTTTTCAGGATCGGAGGTCGAGCTAACAGCCAATAATAAATGGTGAATTGTGGAGATGCACCGATCCAGTTTGTTCCGATCCAATTCGATAACTGGGTGGAGCGTATCGGCAGACATCCGATCTGATTCACCTTTTGAATGGATGAACCATATATCATGAAGGCTTTAACCTTGACATAAATCAACACAGATATTAATGTAAATTACATTCATTATTAAGGCATAAGAAGCAAAAAGAAAGAAACAACAGCTCCGTGCAAAGTGCAGTGGATTGGATTCCCGATACCAAATCAGCGATATCCGATCCAGGTATCGCATTGATGCATCTCTAGTGAATCAGAATGAGTGTGATTAATGGCTTTTATTGCCGTTTGCCCTCAAGCCGGATGATCAGGACCTAAAATCCTTTTAATAATTCAGAAATGCAACATTATTTAGGCAGAATAAGCGGAACCACCTGGTTTGGCAGCGAAGTTACCATTTTTTCTGGTTTTAGGAACACAAGGTTCTGCAGTCCTTCTGCATTGACGCCACAAATAACGACTCAGACTCGTTACACATTGAAAATAAATAAACTATATTTAACTAAGGTCAACTTCACTTGATTAAAGACCTTCATTTTCTTTCGGTAACACATTACATCTCATGCCATGTTTTCAAAAACAAGTTATCTTTTTTTTTTCAGATTTCTTTTCTTTTGCATTTCATACAAAAAAAAGTCAGTTAATTTATTAGAATGCTAAATAAATGTATAAGTCTATCACATGATATTATAATAGATCAGTCATAGTTTCCCTACAAAGATTCAGGCAGAGACATTTTTTTTTTAATCATCACATAAAACAAGTTCACAGAGAGACAGGTTAGAGAGCAAGACCTGGGCAGGAGCAATGGGGGAGGAGGAAGGCGAACACCAACACAGACGTGGATTTATCATACAACTAAAGAAACCTGACACAATGGAGGAGGCCTTCTGTTAGGAAAAGGCAGTAAAAAGAGGAAACAGTAGACAGATGCGTCTCTGGATGCAGCTGTGGTTTCACAGACAGAGTTTGAAAATGTAGGAGTCTTCTGGCGTCCATCACAGTAGACCATGCTGCTAACACACCAACAAACAAACACACAGCTTCTTCATGCATGTGCAGAGGAACACAGAGGGGAGGCAAACACAGAACACACCGGGGAGGGGGGGCAGCTGTGAGGGTTGGATCACATCTACCTAAGGAACAGCAAAGGCCGAAGCCGACAGTAAGGAAGTTCACGGAAACACGGAACATTGGCGGGACGTCCCGAGCAGATCTGTCCCATTCGGAGCTGGGAGCCCCAGGCTGGAGGGGTTCCAGCTGAGGCTGAGCGTTTCTCCTCCATCCATCAGAAGATCAGCTCGCCCCTGTTTGATGTGCCAAGATTTGATTCGAACCCAGCCGGAGACCAACTGTCTCACCGGCAATGTTCCACACTGTTTCATCATGTAAACATGCTACTTTCACTTAAAAACCCTCCGACACGAGGACTGGATGAAGAAATGCACGGAGGGTTACAGTAAACACTGCAGCAGGAGAAGGTGAGAACTATTGCACATAAAAGACCACACTCCTTGGGCCAAACTGTAGACGGTTCACCTCAAGGACTTGCGGCGCAGCTTATCTCTAAGAAAATAAATAATCTGATCACAATGATTCCACATCAACAGAAACCAGTCGATGGAAGACTGAACCAGCCAATGTATTAACCCTTCAGTTCAAATATGAACGCTTAATGAAAGCTTAATGCTTACATAGTGTCCTGTTTTCTCTACATCTGTTTCTATTTATTTCCATTATATATTACATTTTAGACATTTCTTTCAGATTTAATGAAGTTCCTTTATATGTTGAAAAGTATTTTCCCTTTTATGTCTCCTTTATTTTTATTTTTTTTTAGGATTTTCTCCATGTATCTCAGGATGGAGCTGAATTTTAAAAAGAAATGCAAAACGGAGACGGAAATCAACATATTTGGGATATTAAAATTCCCAATTTACTCAGTTGTTCTGTACACTTTTAAATGCACCTTATTTTCACTGATCAGGGGACTAGTTTAGACTAGTTTAAGTCCTAACATATTATTAAAATACTGACAATATTCCACCCAGTTACAGACTAATCATAATCAGTTTTCTACATGAATATAGCAGTTATTATTGCCTATGCTGATGACACCCAGTTATACACTGGAAAATTATGTTTTTTTTTCTTAAAATAAGTGCATTTGTTCGTGGATTGAGGAGGTAAAAGAAACATTTTGCCAATTTACACTTAAACTAAGAAAACACAATTGCATTGTCTTATTTCAAGTGTATGTTATCTACTTATTTAAAGAGTAAAACTATCTCATTTACATACTCAAATTAAGGGTAAATACATTTAATTTAAGGAATTTTTAGTTATTTCTGGATCGTTTTTCCAGTGCATTTAATGTAAGCAGTAACTATTGTTAATTAAACCTTGATTCATGCAGATCTTAATGAGACACACATTTTCATTCCAAGGAAAGATCGACTTCTAACGTTACAAGTTTGTTCAGCAGTGGCTTAAAATAAAATCAGCAAAACTGAGCTTTTAGTTTTACTCAAACAGAATTCAAGATTCTCTATCAGAATTATCTCATAATGGTTTCTAAGCTTCAGCAGAATATTAGGATTCCACTAGTTTTTCCCCTCCAAGTTTATCAGAGATTCAGATAGTTACTGACAGTTTTTAAGAGAAGATATATTCCTTTACTGTCCTTCCTTTAATGACTCGTTGAATTAAAATGTCTATCTTTCATTTACTGGGAAAGTAAGGTCACAAAGTTTTACTAAATGTTTTTACTCTTTTTTAAAACGTATTTGAGACCAAATAAAGGTTAAACATAGTAAATCCAGCCAATAATAAACAGCTAAAATAATTTAGATTGATTCTAGACAAACCAAACTCGGACAAATCAAGATCATTCTGGATAAGCCGAACCCATTACATGCTGATACCATCCAAACCACATCTTTTCCAGGCTAGTTTTAACAAACAACCCTCTTTCCTGTCTGTTTCAAGACAAACTAAGCTGATTCCACACTGGTACCATCCGATCCACAGCTTTTCATTCTTTCTAGATGTTTCAGACCGTCTAAACTTACCCAAGAACACAAACAGAAAATCTTCCCCTCCTTCAAGCTAGTTCCACCAAAATTCAATGTTATTCAAACACCCTTCATTAGTCCTAAAGGGGAATTAAATAATACAGTAACACCTGGGTTTTATTTTAACCAGGTGTTCATAGCTGTAGGCAGGAAGGATTTTCTGTATCCCGCCATCCAAATTTAAACTCTTTCCATGTTGTTTCGAGACCATCTTGACGTCTTCCAGACTGGGATTAGACAAACTGTACCTTTTCCAAGCTAGTTCCACCTCCATTTGCAGACTGTTAACCAGAATCAATTAACACATTCCTGTCTGGTACCAGACAAACCACACTTGTTCCAGGATATTTCCACTCAAATAAAACTTTTTCCAAATGTTTTAAAGACTAACTAATCTCATTCCAAAGTGGTACCAGGCAAGGGTATCTTTTCCAGCCAAGTTTAAACCAAGTTACAACATGCAGACTATATTTAAGATCCAAACTGGATAAGAAAAAGGCTTTATACAGTAAATCTAGTTTTAAACCTCAGGACCAAATGCCCTGCATGTTCAGGTGTTTCCCTGCAGCCATCTGAGCTAAAGGCAGGCCAACAGGCTCTGAGGAGCAGAGTTGACAACAACTAATATCCTACGGATAAATCCAAATTTGTTCCAAAGCATTTCTGGACCAACCAAACTGATTCCAATCAGATTAAATTTAAACAGTCTTCAGAGAAACTAAAATAATCCCAGGTTTGTTTCAGATTAATTAAATGCCTTTCAGAACAGCTTCCTCATTTCAGACAAAACAAACAATGACCACTTAAGAGTGATTTTAAATTAACTGTTTCAGACTCTTCTAGCCAAATATAACTCTATCCCAACTTATTCAAACCCATTTCCATATGAAACAATCTCTCTCCAGAGAAACCAAATCATATTAAATTTCCTTTGATAACTTATTCTACATTTATTCCAGTCAAACTTTGATTACTCTGTTTATCACATTATCTGTTTTTTTGTTGTTGTTGTTGCTTTCATTCTGTACAGGATTAAAACTTTAATACAGCCGATTTAACATTGATAATTTAAGGGAATTTAATAGGAAAACTCCAAGAAATATAAAGATAATGAAAATATAGTAACGTTTTTAAACTATATCTTTAACATTTTGTGTTAATAAATTCATGTATGTATTCATTTATTTTTTTACTTGATTTTGGCAGTTTCAGACTTCCATACCGGGTAAATGAGATGTGGGAATGTTTGGATAATTTTCACGGTGTGAAGAATATATTAAAATCTAATTGACTAATTAATGAAATAAGGTGTCTGTTTGTTTTACATACAGAAGCTAATCTGAATGTTATAATAATATAGAAAAAATCGACCTTGGCTTCACCTGCAAGGAAAAGATACAAAATCTGTTTTAGAAAGTTTACAAAGTTTTTTTTTCGGGTTAACTATGCTATAATAACACTAATGACTTAGCAATTAAGGTGAAGTTTGATAATGCAAGAAACACCAAAAATTAATCCAAAAGTACTTATCACATCAATTGAAGCTGTTAATCGAAGCAAGTTCATAATTTCATTATTAACGTCTGCAGATGCCTCACATGGTTCACTGTTTATAAATATTTCTCACACATTAACTTCTCATCTTCCTCAATCTGAAAGACAAAACCCTCAAATGACAGTGTTGAAATGTCACCATTAATTTGAGGAGTTTTTTTTCTTAGACACCTCCGGGGTTTCGTACCTCCTAGTTTATATTTCTGGTTATTTTCTACAGTCTGTTTAGCAGCCGGTAGTTTCAGTAGCTTCACTCTGACTTGTTTAAAGTCTGCATTAAAATACTGAGCAACACACGCGCGCCCTGCAGGGCGGCATCCTCCACTTCCCTCTGAGGTCAGCACTCAGTATGCAGAAGTTCAAGACTCTACAAACATCACTGAGTGAAATCACCAAGGACTTCCTGTTTCAGATGAGAGACGAAGGTCCTGATCGCTGCTCTGAACACTGACGCTCTCTGCTGTTGACAGGAAACTATATGACACATTTTCTCTTTTGGTTACTGAAGACAAAAGTATTTCCAGGCCCGTAAAGCATGTTGTTCTTCATACATCTTTTCCTACCTGACCTGAAACATCAAGATCCAGTGTTACATTAGACAGCAGAACCAGTTTTATATATTGCACACAACTAAATCAAGCGTAACACTAGAAGTGAGGAAAAGCTGGGCGTTTTGTACAGCTAAAAGTTTGAATACCACATTTAAATGTGATTTTTATTCCCTTAAGGCATCTGTTGTTTAGTACATTGTGTGCTGCAGACCGTAATCATGTGGACCAATAGAAAAGCGTTGAAAGGTGGGATCAGTTTCTAAACAACCACCTTCTATTTTAGCGACTCTATGAACTTAATTTCTGTCAACTAATACTGTTGTCTCGATGGACTGCATGTGCCGAGGTGTCTGTAGTTATTACAGGTTAAATGCTGCAGAAATAGGCCTGTCGGTCACCATGCAGCAAGTTTTACACCTTAAGAGTCGATCCATCTGAGAGGAATGTAAGGAATCGAGGAGCAGCAGATGGATTGTGGTTATTCCCTTTTTAACATACAGTAAGTTTGTTGAGGATGCTTTCCATCTGCTGTTGCATGCAAAACGCTCCTCTGACAGAGAGGGGTCGGTAACGAGAATGTTTTCTGAGCTAAAGATGTTAAAGATGTTTGATGCTCAAGTCCTCTTTTGAGTTTTTGAAAAAGACCTCAACTCCCTTCTCAGTGTTCTGCTAAATAATCACATTTATGGAGATATTTTTCATCCTCTGTATGTATTTTCAGTGTCTATTTACAGCGCATGAGGAGGACTGCCTTCACATCAAGAGGACCTCCTGCGGTAAACGTGTAATTTTAGCGTTTTTTTTGTAAACATTTGACTCGTTTTTTTTTTTCACACAGTGCTCCACCTCCTCAGTGTAAAACATGTGGAGTCGCTGCAGACGAGAGGCGACAGGACGGAATTATTTTTCTTCATCATGTTTAAAAATGTCTCTGATCCACAGTAAACCCAAGTGGGTGTGATGATAGGGCCCAACATCACAGCCCTGCTCAATTTTCTCTTAACCAGCAACATGTTGACTCAGTTATTTCTCTTATAATCCCAGTAGCTGCATCAAAATGATCTCTTTACATATGAACATGTATCTGTTGTATTTCTGCAAAGACCAGGAAGCATCCTGGCTTCATTGAGCCGTTTTAAACTCGTTGAATCGTTGAAGGTGTGAACCGGGGGGGAGGTCAGAGTTTACAGGCTGTTTGTGTTTCTGGCCAGTACGCCTCTGAAACATTCGGTTATTAAAAGCCCTTGATGTGGCAGTAGGCCTCCAGGCTGGAGAAGAAGATGTAGAGCAACCAGAGGCCAAAGAACAGCATGGTGGTCAGCAGGCGGGGAACCCTGGGGCCACCCAGCTCCCCGCCGATGGAGGGCCGGCGCCTGAAGAGCAGCACGGCCATGCAGACGAAAGCGAAAATGGTGAAGAGGGTTACAGAGAAGGCCAGCGAACCAGGGTCCACGATGAACTTTTTTCCCTGGATCTGCCAGTAGATGGCGGCCACAGACCACGCCACGCCGATCCCCAGGAACACGTTGACCGCGTTGCTGCCGGTGACGTTCCCAACAGACGCATCGGCATGCTGATCTTGCATGGCAGCCACTTTGCTGGCAAAGGTGTCTGTAAGAAGAGGGGGAGTGAGAAGCTTAGTGCCTTGGAAAAGGGAACATCTACTACTTTTTTTGCATTACATGGATTTTTCTAAACGCAAACTGATGCATAATTAGATTAGAGTAGATTCAACTTTATAGTCATTACACAGGTACAGGTACAAGGCAACAAAATGCAGTTTAGGTCTAACCAGAAGTGCAATAGCAGCAAGTGCAGGATAAATAATGGCTCCATAAATACAGGGCATGGGTTTCTACTGAATAAGTATAGAGATAAATACCATCATAAACAGAATCTTACTAATAGATGAATATAATATATAGATAACTAGTGTTAGGAACTAAATTTACAGCTGGATATGTACCGAATATAATATACAAGTGTATATTACTATAAAAAGGGTTTTTACAGTTATGTACAATAGCATATATACAGATTGATTTTACTATAAAATGAATGAATAAAGTTTGGACAGAAGCTATCTAAATTAAAATGCAGTGGAAGATAATTGCATATTACAGTTAAAGTACATTATTGAAAATGTAAATAAAGACATTGCAATGGCTGGGAATCGAACCCAGGTCAACTGCTTGGAAGGCAGCTATGCTCACCACTATACAACCATCGCCCAGATGGGAAAGAATGTTAAAGAATCAAAGCATAATATATGTGACCTGCACTTTGTTTTCATTCCCCTGAAGCTTAAATTAATGCTTCAGATTTTTTTGGAGGGTGACATCTATTTTAAATTGGTGCAGAGTTTCTGTTGCATTTAGGAATGTTAAGGGAGGCTGTCCTGGTGGATGGGGAACCTCCTCCCAGTTTCATATATTTTAATGCCTCTAACAAATTTTCTTCCAGGATTATTTTAACCCAATTCCATTCAATTCAGTTTATTTCTATAGCACCAATGCACACCACATGTCATCTCAAGGGACTTTACAATTCACCAGGTCATCCAGTCAAATTGATTCAAAGTTTTCTATCTAAGGAAAACCAGTTGATTGCATCGACTCTTTGACTCGAAGGAAATCCCTCACACTAAGCTCGTAGCGACAGTGGAGAGGAAAAACTCTCTTTTCAGATTTAATACCATTTAGAGAAAAGCTTTCAAACATCATAATACTGCCTCTACTATACTGTGAGGGAGTATGTGGGTTGATATAGCTGTTCTTTGTGAGTTTGCTGGTGAAATGCAACATCTCTCTTTTGCATATGTTGTGTATGGCCCTGAACACACCAAATTTGATTTTGTGGCCAATCCAACAGCAAATCATGAGGTTGTGGCATTTAGCACTCGTTGAAAGTCAATGGGGATGATCACATTGACACGATTTTCTGCAGCAAGTAGTTACAAAGCAAAACACATCCTCCACTTTGGTGGAAAATACCAAATAAAATCTGTTAATTTCACATGAGACAATCAGGTTTCGAGTCGCACAGTGAATTCAAAGCAGGCGGAGCAGAGTGGGACATAAATAATCAATGGAACATTTAAAAAAACCTGAATATTTACCCATGATGAGTGTGGGATAATCCACTTTAAGGCTCACAAAAACAATGAGGGACAGTAGAAAATGCAGCTTATAGGGCTCCTCAAAAAAAAAAAAAACTTAGACAAACTTCACAGATCTGTCTCTGAGAATCTCAGCATATAAACTATCCCACATAGCTGTGTTTTCCTTTTCTTTAAACATAGTGCCCATTATGT
This sequence comes from Cyprinodon variegatus, assembly GCF_000732505.1. Classification (NCBI taxonomy): domain Eukaryota; kingdom Metazoa; phylum Chordata; class Actinopteri; order Cyprinodontiformes; family Cyprinodontidae; genus Cyprinodon; species Cyprinodon variegatus. Next base: position 192,785 of record NW_015150836.1, read on the forward strand.
TTTTAATGTAGGCCTCTAAAGATTCACAATTTGTTCCGGTTTAAGAGATGCTGCACAGATGCATAAAGTGGGGCTTCGATTTGCAGCCTCGCCATTTATTTTTTATTATTTTTATTCACTTATTTTGATAACTTTTTATAATCTGTTCCAGTCAAATGTGGGAAAGTGTTTCATTTTTTGGGGCAAATAGGTAGAATTGAAAAAAATCTGCACAGATCTGCTCTCTCTGTGTAGTTGGAACCCCTCTATTTTTTTGTTATTTTTTTGTGTTTACTAGTCTCCTTTTTGTGCTTGCCCATTTCTTTTTTCCACTTCCTACATGTTTATGCATTTGCCGGCAGAGATGGGAAGTAACGAAGTACAAATACTTCGTTACTGTACTCAAGTAGATTTTTTTGATATTTTTACTTTACT
>NW_015150836.1:193602-195236 GCF_000732505.1 Cyprinodon variegatus
GCTGTGTGGGTGGGGGGGGACATGAACTAAGTACTTCCACTTTTACCAGAGTATTTTTTAACACAAGTATCTGTACTTTTACTCAAGTACGGAAAGTGAGTACTTTTGCCATTTCTGTTTGCCTCACATTTGCAGCTCTTGTCTCATGCATATGGTGCCCGGGGGGTGGGGGCTGTGTGGGTGGGGGGGGACATGAACTAAGTACATGAAAGCACAGCAAAAGAAAAAAGAAGCGACTGCAAAACCAAAAATTATACTCATAAACACAGAAAAATAACACATAAACATACACAACATATGCAGCAGTTAAAGAGAAGTAAAAGCATCAAAGTACAAAACCACTGCAAACCCACTGATCACTGAATACTAGGGAGGCTAAACCTCCCCTGTGGACTTCATAAAATCATTGGTAAATGAATATTGGTAAAATATGCATTATCAAACTCAATTAAATATGCACCAAAATGCACCTGATTTCATGAGTATTTTGCATATTAATCAGCTGTTTAGTCTGCTGGCGGACGTGATCTCCCCTCGGCTCTGCTGCTCCAGTCTATAGTGGTGGTCTTTAGTAGGGTAATGCTGAATGGCAAACATACTTAAAGTCGTAGGGAAAGGGCTGTTCCAACCTTTGCATTTCCGTTTCACATTCACCTTATTCACTCGAGTAAAGTGGTGCCTGACTTTACACGACTGAATAAAGTGAATGTGATTGGTCAATTATCAAGGGGGCAGGATTGTTGTGGTGGAAGGTTCGCAAACAAGTTTGGTTGTGGCCGGTTTGTTGGAAGCATCTTGCTAACCAGTTAGCAACTTAGTGCTAGTAGGTTCCCAATGGGAAATAGCTCTACGCCTGCTGAAGACACAGACGTCCATCCCCGTGAACACTGGGACGGAACTCAATGGGAAAGTAAATTATTCTCATTTCAACCGTTGCGTATATTAGCTGCGACATGAATCAAGATGCTATGACCGAAAAAATGTTATTGACAGATGACTGTACAAGCTGACGTATAACTAACTGGCCTGCATAACATAATGAAAAAAAACCCCAGATTTTAAGACAGGTTCATTTTTAAAATAGAAATTTTTTAAGTTTTGGACAATATCGTCTGATAAAGAGCACATTTATATACATATTTAAGCCAGAATAATTTGACATTTAGATATGATTTCCCTACAACTTTAAGGATTTTTGATTGACAGTGGCCAGACAACAAGGTTTTTCTAATGAGTCGAGAGGAAAAAGTGATCATTTAGTCAGAACAGTTGAACTCTAGCCGCGATTTCTAGAGTTTTTTATTTCAGTCTTTCACAGCAGCTATTTTCACCTGCTGTAGTGATGTGATTTATGCGTTTCCTGATTAAGAGAGGAGCAACTGACACTGAAGAAAACACATAAATAAATAACATAAACATTCAAAACACATGAAAACTTCTGCAACTAACAAAAACAACTAGAGGGTAAAAAAAGCTGCAAACTAGCGGCGTATAACAGAGGAACTTGAGACCATGAAGCGGGGGCTATCATCAGTATACCAGATCCTTAGTAAAGACATAAACGTCGTCCAATGTATTACAAGTGTCCTGAGTGGGTAGCATCCAGAATTTACCTGAAACGAAGTAATTTAGAA
>NW_015150836.1:195731-204397 GCF_000732505.1 Cyprinodon variegatus
TTTAAAGGAAAATCTTGCTTTTATTTTTCCCCATTAAGAGTCTTCTGAACCTGCATCCCGTTTATGTTATTAGTCATGATGATTTCTCCTTAGTGGTCTGAGGCACCTACATTATGCAAAGCTGCTTTGTGGGCTTTTTATTTCACCTCCATTTTGCAGAGTACCAAAAACAACTTCAAACTGTTTTCTCCTTTTCATGTGTTTTTTGTGTTAACATATTTTCTGCTTGCTAGCTCCTTTTCGTGTGTCTTAGCAGCACTTTTTTATTTGTATATTTCTAGCGAATTTGCAGCCCTCGTCTTCTATCCATTGACCATTTTGAAAGTAAACAAGTCAGTTTTTCATCATCCAATTTCAGAAAAAGAAGCTCCATCCACCTGTTTGTAGTTTTAAAACGGGACTTCTTATGGCTCATTTAATAAACGTTTTCTTTTTTCAACTCAAACATAATGTAAAGTTTTGATTAGGATATCCTTTTAGAACCCAAACCTGCCTACCTTCACTCACCGTCTTTGATTTTAAGTTTGTAAATAATGAAACAAATATACCTTAACAATATAAAATCCTAGTAAAATACAATAAAGTTTGTGTTTGTAATGCGACGTAATGTGACCCTAACACTGAAAGGGTATTACAGTATAATGAAAAGTAATGGTGATAAAGCGAAAAAAACACAACCAATTATAGTCAATCACAAAATAAAAAACCTATAAAGAGATCCAAAAACACAAAACCACAAAGATTAAATAACCTCTGATATAGAGAAAAAGAAAAACACGATAGGTTTGAGACACACTGCAACCAATGGTACCAAAAACAATAAAAATTAAATGAACATGCAAAATAAAATCAAAGTGGTACAAAAAAGAGACCAAAACTGATGCAGAGGAACCAAAATACGACAGGATGGAAACATGTAAAACCCACCTGGGATTGAGGTTCCCAGAGCCACAAACACCACGGCGGTCACGGTGTCCCGCAGCCCCACAGTGCAGCCAAAGTGGGACGCCAAGTCACCAATGATGGCGGTGAGGAAACCGATAACACTGATGGACACGATGAAGCAGGCCCAGCCGTTCCAGTACTCTGTTGGTGGGACGCAGGCAAACAGAACCTTCCAGAAGACGGTGAGGAAATGCATGAAGTAGTCGTAACAGGAAGGCAGACGTTCTTCACGCCCTTCCTCATCATCATCACCGTCACCTGGAGGAGAGAGAAAAGTTAGAAATCCAACCTACCTGTTCTTTTACACCCAAATAGATTAAATGCTGTTATTCCCCCTTGACAGTGGACTTCACTTAGGTGTTTAAGTTTAAGCTCTGTCATATGAGATAGAAAACAAAGAATATGAATTTGATTTTCCATCAGTCGCACTGCAAACAACAGTCCAAAAAACATCTGAGCTTAAATGGAGGTAATATTATTGATCTACTGAAAAAGGGCTATAAATTATGAGACACTAATATATTTGAACCAAGTATTAATTTTAATCTTTTTGAATGTGATGTAAATGTGTTCAGGTGGGGGTATGAAAAAAAGGACTTAATTAAACCAAACAATCTCAGACACGTTTATCTGATAAGGACTGCATCCATGGATGGAGCGAAGTGTTAAATCACACCAATGAAGCTTAAACTCCTGTCGATTATTAGTCAGTAAATATTGACTAATAAATTAGCATCACACTCGTTTTTTATCTAATATTTTCCCCATATATATTCACATAAATTCTTCTTATTGTATTCTATCTTAATTTCTTCTTGTTGAGCATCTTACTACTGTATAAAGTTAAACAGTGAAAACTCCAGTTTGTTTCATAATGTATAAATAAAATAAGTTAAAATGATGGGCGGTAACGGAGAGAGTATTTCAGTCTTACAAGCACATTTAATAAATTAATAAATTATATAAATTATATCTATATAATGCTAAAGGAATGCAGAAAATAAACAAGGGTTAAAAATGTAAAAAGTAAAAATAAGAATATGTGTCAGTGCAAAAAAAACCCTCTAAATTTGTCATTATAAATAGAATAGTCAAATAGTTTAAGAAATCTTCCCTTTAATAAAGTGATTTTAAGTTACATGCACGTTGTTATAGCATGTTTGTATATAATAAAACATCAGAGAATATACAGACATAAAAAAAAGAAGAACAACAACTTTGTAAAACAGCATGCACTTCTGGAGCCTGTTGGGAGCTGTGATAGTTTTTCTAAAGTCTACCTGCAGGCAGAAGCACAAATATGTGATAATCATTTGTTAGCTCTCAAGCTTTATAAAATATTTTATAGAGGAGGGAAACACTGTACAACTCTAGGTTGATTTTTTTATAATTTTTTCTTTCTAAGAATCTTTCTGTCTCCCACAAACTTTATTTCATTCTATATCTGATTAATAAAACTTTAAAGTCATAATTTTGACTTTGACTGCTCCAAGGTTACCTGTGGAGGACCACAAGGATAAGTGCTAAGGCCATTTCTCTTTACTATATATATGCTCCAAACTGGTAGAATTATTAGACAGCATGGGACTAATGTCCACTGTTATGATGATGATACTCAGTAGAAACCCATGTCCTGTATTTATGGAACAATAATTTATCCTGCACTTTAGACCTAAACTGCATTTCGTTGCCTTGTACCTGTACCTGTGTAATGACAATAAAGTTGAATCTAATCTAATCTAATATCTGTCTATAAATCCAGATGAAACTAATCCATTACATAGATTACAGTACAGGCATTTCTTGAAGACATAAAAATCTGGATTACTCTTAACTTTCTGCTTCTGAATGCAGACAAAACAGAAGTTAGAATCCTTGGAGCAGAGTCTTTGAAAAAGAAGCTGATTAGTCAGTCACTACATTTGGATGGGATTAAACTGATTTCAGATAATAAAGTAAAAAATCTTGTTATTTTTGATCAAGACCTGTCATTTAAATCCCATATCAAAGAGGTTCTGATGAAAATAGAGATAATCTCTCCTATCCTGGCTTCTCTTCATTGGCTTCCTGTTAAATCCAGAATAGAATTTAAAATCCTCCTTCTCACATATAAAGCCTTAAATGGCCAAGTTCCAGCTTATTTAAGAGACATGCAGGTTTACTAGTGGTTTCTAGAATTTCTAAAAATAGAATGGGACGAAGATCTATTAGTTATCAGGCTCCTCTCCTGTGGAACCAACTACCAGTTTTAGTCCATAAGGCAGACACCCTGTCTACTTTTAAGAGTAGGATTAAAACTTTCCTTTTTGATAAAGCTTGTAGTTAGAATGGCTCAGGTTATCCTAAGCTATCTCTATAGTTATGCTGCTTTAGGCTTAGACTGCTGGAGGACATAGAGACCACTTTTCATCATTCTGCTTCATTCTATCTATATTCTCCCACTCTGCAGAATCTGTTAGTTCAATCTCTAACGTTCTGCTCTCTCTGCTTTTTCTCATAGTAGCTTCATCTGGTCTGTTCCTGTTTTTCTATGAAACCATTCTGGAGAGAAATATCAGCTGTGCTGCTGCCATCAACACCTTTATTTATAGGCGTTGGAGCTTGGTCTATATATCAGTTTAGTCCTGTTTCTCTGACTGTGACTAACTGGGTGTGCTCTCTTTCATCCTCTGACATGGGAGCTGGCTGGGAGCTCGACTGTCTGGCTGTGTGTTTCCTGGATGGGGCCGCCTGTGGAGCTGGTTGACAGTTGCCTTTTGTATCCCTGCTTCTTTCTGTATGTCTGCTTTTGTCTCCTTGAACCCCAGCCGGGTTCAGCAGATGGCCGCTCACACTGAGCATGGTTCTGGAGGTTTCTTCGTGTTAAAAGGGAGTTTTCCTCTTTACTTTCGCTAAATGCATGATGGATTGTTGTTGAGTCAATGAGTCGATGCAATCAGCTGGTTTTCCTTAGATAGAAAACTTTGACCCAATGTGACTGTATGATCTGGTTTAATTGTCTCAGTATAGTGCCTTGAGATGACATGTGTTGTAAATTGGGGTGTGATGGCCGCACGTGCAACAACAACAAATGGTCTGTTAAATCTTTCATTTAAAAAAATCTTATATTTTGCTGAAGTGAATTTCACTTTTTTACTTTGATATGGCTTTGGTAATTTCTTGCTTGTTTGGTTTTCTGTAGATTAACATATTTCTCATTTGCGTTGCCAGTTCCTGGGAGGCTGTCATGTGGTTGAGGCCAGCAAAGGAAAGGAGGCCCCAGCTGCAAAGGATCTCCTCAATGACCTGGAGGCCTAGTCCTTTTACTTCTAGAAGGGTTATAGGAAGGGCTTAGGTTTTTCTATTTGGTTTGTATTCTGTAATTACATTTGGGAAGTGTAATTATTTAAGTCCTCTTCCTTGTAGGTTGCCGACTTAGTATTGTGCTAATAAGTTTGGTCTTTTGTTGTAATTTTGTTTAGGTAAATGTATTTTATCTTCCCCTCTTGTGTTAAAATGTTCTGATCAACCAGTGTATATATGTCAGTTAGGGAGATCTGTTCCTGTGTCAGGTTTGGGTTATGTTAAATTTTCATTCGTTTTCCTTTATGGGCCCAGTTTTGTTAGAAGTTTGAACTTGTTTTGCTTAATAAATTGGTTACCATTTTTTCCTCAATGACTTCCCTGTGCTTCTCTGATCTTTTGGCTCGGTCCCTTACATGGGGCTATAAAAATAAACAGAATTTAATTCAATACATATAAAGTCATAATCAAATAAATGAAAGTCAAAATTATGACTTTAAATCTCATAATTATGACTTACCACATTTCACTATTTTACTTTGAATTGGTAGAAATTAACTTTGATATTATAAAATCATATTATAAAATATTATCTATGGAAGAATATTTACAATTTTAATATACAATTATAATTAAGACTTCTGTTAAATTAGATGCTAATAGCTAGGTGATAAAAGAAATGTCCAGAGTTTTTTGTTCAAAAAGTAATGGAACCATAAACTGCAAGATAAACAAAAAAAAAAAAACAATTAAAAGTAGTGATCTGGTAAGAGAGGTGAAACAAACAGGTGGGAGGAGAGCTGCCAAAGGCCTGTTTCCCATTAATTTATTATTCTCTCTGAGGCCAAGCAGATACTGGTAAAAAGAGGAAAGCGGTGCTAAAGTTCAGACTTCAGTTTTAAAATCACTGTTTGCTGTTATATGTGTTATTATATGACAATCTTTAATGAAACTGTGACCGCTTTAAGAGCTATTGTCTCTGAACAGAGACTCGACCAGCAGGACTATTTCCCACATCATCCATTAAATATTCAGACTGATAACCAGGAGTGTTTCTCATCAGCTCACGCTTATCTAGAGGCACGCAGCACCAACTGGACACAGATGGTGATCCTGAATAATAAACAGTTCTATCCATCACTGTTAGAGCAATTGTTCAGAGAGGCTGAACGTGCAGGTGGAGGACAGCTGTCCTCCTGTCCCTGTAAGTTGTCCTCGCTCTAACAGAGCTCACCTGCGCTGACAGTGACGGCGTCCACAAACTGTTCCCTCCAGGAGTGTGTGCCGATAACCAGCGCCAGGTTGGTCTTCTTAATGAGCTTGTCGACGGTGCTCTGCAAATCAGAACAGCAAAACACTTTATTAGTAAAACGCCACTGTTCTTTTGCCAGGTTTTATTCGAGAAACTCATTCATCTTGTTTTGATGATTCTTCTGAGGATTCATGGCTGAGCTTTCAGGTGTGAACAGAGATGAGGGCAAGAATGTTAAAGCGATAAAACCGTAATTAATGGCTCCTATGAACACACAGTGGAACAGACTTCTGTTACAGAAACCCTTCTAAGCTGCTGGGAAGGAACTGCAATATTTAGCAAAAAAATCTATTTAGGTTTTATTCCAGTAGAACAAAGCAGAAAAAGGTTCATCCATGGTACTTTTACAAAAGTAACAAACAAACTGAAGATCTGCTGAGTCTGTCCTTCAGGTGAATTTGGAGGGGCGTCTCCCACTCAAGGAAGACTGGCAACTTTACAACTGATTTCCACTTTTCTTTAATGACTTTTCTTTCCCTTTGTAGACCGATAGACAAATCTTTTGAAAATGCAAAATATGCAGCAAACTGTCAGATCTCCTGCTTTTATAAAGGTGCTCACACTTCATTGTATTTCTAAAGCAACTAAAACACATCAAATAGAGATAAAGACAATAATAGCAAGAAATTTGGCTGATATTTAGTGGTAACTAGTAAATAATTTTATAGCCATCACTGAAAAAGTCTCTGATCTCAGAGCTTCATCCAATTTTTATTTTCTTGCAGCCAACAGAAGGTGTTCAGCTGATCTAAAGGCCTGCAATGAAACAGCATTAAGAGCATCAAGGCAAAGCCAATGGAGAGATCTTTGGTGAAGTGTCAGTAGAAAGAAGACAGAACAGCTGAGATAGGTTCATTTTTGTGTGTGACAATTAAAAGATGAGCAGCAGCTTCTAATAAGAAAAGGTGTGACAGAGAGAGAGGCCTGACTGGAACAAGCATGAAATGCTTTGCAATACACCAATCAAGCTGTGCTAAAAGAATGGATTATATTCTCTAGGTCATGCTTTAAAATCATAGGGAAATGGCTGTACGTACCATTGCATTTCTGAATTCTCCCGAGTGGTGCCTGTAAAGGTGAATGTGATTGGTCGTTTTTTTCAAGGGGGCAGGATTGTTGTGGTGGAAGGTTCGCAAGCAAGTTTGGTTATAGCCGGTTTCTCTGAAGCACCTTGCTTACCAGTTAGCAACTTAGTGCTAATAGGTTCCCAATGGGAAAAGTAGCACTAAATTGGAGACTTAGAAACGACACTGTCAAGGAACGCTATGGACAGTGGAAACAAGGAGGAGAGTTTAGTGTCGGAGGTCGTGGATGAGTCTCCTCCATCATACATTTTTATTTACAGGAGGTAAGCAGGGAAGAAGTTGCTGTGGAAGAGGACGCCAGGGCGGTAGAAGCTTGGTTTGGTGTAGAAGGCTTACAGCCATACATGTTTGAGCCCTTGCCTCGCAACGCTGCCAGTTCTGTTAAATCTACGCCTGCCGAAGACACAGACGTCCATCCCTATGAACACTGAGACGGAACTCAATGGGAAAGGAAATTATTCTTATTTCTTATTTCAACCGTTGCGTATATCAGCTGCGACATATGAATCAAGATGCTATTATTTGACAGATGACCGTTGATGTATGATTGGCAAATGGAAATTAGGTGTTCAGGCTGACGTATAACTAACTGGCCTGCATAAAAAATAACAAACCCAAAGACGAAAGTCAAGTGGATAGTTTTTTTAAACTTTTTTTGGAATGGCTATGACCTGGATGACTGAGAATCTTCACCAGCATATGAATGGTTTCAGTTTGGAAACCTACTGGAATAAAAAAAACCTTTTTCCAATCTGCTTCCTGAAACTGAACCCAGGGCTGCGCTGTGATTTGTAACTTGTTGCTCAAGGATCCTGTAGACGAGCAAGATCGTATTTGATTTTTTTCAGACCCAGGTTTGTCATTTTTATTACATTATTGTCTGCATTGTGGAATCTGCATTTTTAATTATATTTTAATTTAATGTTTGCAACTAATCCTCCAGAAGTAATCCAAGTGTTGGCTTTGACTTTAGAGCAGTTAAGTGGATTACTTTTAGATAGATATTTGATAAAATAATAAAGCAGCTGTATAGCTGCAGGTCGGGGTAGAGGGCGTTGTTCATGAAGAAGTGTGTTACTTTTCTTCTACAGGAGACCTGCAGGGCAGAGTCAGAGTGGAGCATGCCTAAGGGTAGCTGCTGTACTGAGGGCAGCTAATGCAGCTTCAATAATTCAGTCACAGTGGAGCAGCTTGGCTCAAGGAATGAGACCCAGGTCCAAAAGAGGCAAGAAGAGGAAAAACATGTTCAGAGAAACAAAGATCATTCTGTGGGTTTTTTAAAAATCAAGACTGGAATTTGGTGACCAAGCATCTCCAGAACTAATTCCAAAAGAAAATATTTAATTTTTCTGCTTTTAATAAACATACGATATCCAGAGTCTCACAAAATAAGTTCATACCATTGCCTACAGAGGGCAGCACAAGGAAAGGAATGACTATGCACCTTGAACTCATAGGACTCTTCAATGACCACCTCTAAGCGGCTGTGCTCCCCCAGGATGGGTTTCCCCATCTCAGCGATCCTCCGGGCCTCCTCTTCCTCAGCACTCAGCTGACCCTCTGCTGCCTCTGTGGAAAACGCAAAAATACAGAAACAAATGGGATAATGTGACGAGATTAAAGAAATAAAAAGCCTGTTATGTTTTCCCCAGGATCCAGTCATACATTATGAATCACCATTTTGTTGAGAGCTGTGTGTTTCTTTCCCAGGGGAGCATCAGTCTGAATATGTATGCATGCATGAAAGACTGATAAAGAGATGGAGACATGGACCCCAAATCAGTAGTCAGATGGTAAACAGTTGATTTCTACCTTCTGCCAAGAAGTGGCAAAGATAAAACAGGAAATATTCAGATTTATCTATAAAGCCGGGATCATTTATTGATCTAAAATCTGGATGATGGATGGATAGAAGGACAGATGGATAGAAGGATGGATGGATAGAAGGATGGATGGATAGATGCATGGATTGATGGATGGATAGATGGATAGAAGGATGGATGGATAGATGCATGGATGGATGGATGGATGGATGGATGGAT
>NW_015150836.1:206767-219191 GCF_000732505.1 Cyprinodon variegatus
GATGGATGAATGAATGGATAAATAGTAGGATGGATGATAGAAGGAAGGAAGGATAAATGGATGGAAGGCAGATGGTTGGATGAAGAAATGGATGTATAAATAATGAAGGGATGAATAGATAGATGGGTCATTTTAGTTCAAATAAACCTTTAAATTAATTAAAACCAAAAATCGGGTTTTTTTTCAGGCTCCGAAATCTGATGTTAAATAATGAATCCAAAGCTTCAGTAATTTTGTTGTGAGCTGTTTGGATGCGTTCTTTCCTTTTCTTTTCAGTGTTTTGCTGTGATAATCTGAGGCTTTAAAGGAACAAAAGTTCCATAAATCTTAGAAAAGACAAGATTTGAAAAAAGAAACTATGGTGGAAGTACAAGAACAGAGCCTGGAAGGGAAATGCCTGCTGAGGAGAGCAAGAAGTAGCAACTGTTTCAGCCCAAAGGACTGGCTGCTGCGCTCACACATGCTCCCAGTCATTCAGTCCATCTGTCATCTGGTGGCCCAGTTTGTGTTACTGGTCCTCTGCCACCAACCAACCCCACCTCCTGTTAGAGAAATAATCCCGAGCCAGTCAGAGAGTATAACACAGGGAAAAGGGTTTATGATCACCAGGGGGGAGTTAGGAGCTCTTTGAGGTTCCTGATCAGCTTCTGTTTGACATTTATTTAAATTTCTTTAAGAAGATGGCTTCCCTCTTTCCTCTGCAGGTGGCCTCTATGTTTTACATACTGCAACAAAGCTTTCATTTGTTGATTTAGCTGTTTGGATGAACGCTCAAGCAGAAAATCATTTTCCCCGTTCCATTGGAATTCCATTGGATGTTTCATATTTTAGCTGAGTGTAAAGTAAAACCCTGGAAAGTTTTTTTTTTATTTCTTATTTAAATAGATGAAGGGCTTTTACTGCCAGTAATAATTTTGCTTTGATTCTGTTTAATTTGCAAAAGGATGTTTTCTCATTTGCATTGTTTTTTTTTCTGACTTTAAGCATTTGTGACTAAACTCAGACATCAGCCGCTTCAGACTAAACCAACAGGATGTGGTACGTTTAAAAAGTGTCCCTTCTATGTATTCTTAAAGTGCTTATTTTGACATAAAGTGTAGTTTATTTATTTATCCATAAACTACCAGCAATAAAACCCAGAGGTGGGTAGTAATTAGTTACATTTACTTGAGTAACAATTTGAAAATGATTTAATTTTAGGACTAGGTTCGCTGTCCCATACTTTTAATTTTTACTTGGGAAATATTCTTGTAATGTATTGCTACTGATACTTGAGTAGACTACTCTGTTCTGCAAGAGAGAAATTAGAACTATTCCAAAATCAGGTAAACATGCAGTAAATAGATATTAAAAGAGGAAGTTCGTCACCTTATCCTAATATATTTACAATTCTCATTGTACAGGTTGGTTTTCATAGTTTTTTTGTGTAATAATAAATGTTAAAAGTATTTCTTCTGCACACATTTCTTCTTATATATTAATGACATTAATTTGTATTCTTTAGGTATTTTAATCTTTAGTACATACAGACTTAGTACATACAATCTGCCAGCATCATTTATAGACAATAAATCTGATGTTAGTGTCCAACAGTGACTCAGTACTTAAGCAGTCTTTTGAATGAATAATGTTTTACTTTTACTTGAGGAAAAAGTTGTTAAAGTAGTGCTACTCTTACTTTAATACAATTTTTGGGTACTCTTACCTGTAATATTGGCACACTGGAGCTTTTTAAAAATTATTTATTACTGCAGAAACTCTGGAAACAGAAGATGTTTGCATTCCATAACTTCGCGAGGTTCCTACATATTTCATCATTTTAACAATCCAAACTCCTCCCTCAGAGTTTTTATTCTGCAGTTTTTTGTTTTTATTTCAACATCTGAACATACTAACCTTTTGTTGCTCAAACAGGAGTCTTAAAGAATCCACAAATCACAAAAGATATTTCTGAATCTGACTTCCTACTTTTGAACTGAAGCCTTGTGTTGTATTCCCAGAAAAATTATAACGGCTTAAAAAAAAAAAAATCTGTTAATCTTTTTTTTTGACAAATAAGGATGTTGCAACAAAGTGAAAAACTTTAAATTATACTTAAGTATTTTTTAAAATGTTGATAAGTGTATAATGTTTATAAAACTTCTCTTGAAAAAGAGAAGGAAAAAAGTCAGAAATAAAGTGTATATATGTGCATATTCTGTATTAAACGAATGCTAAGAAGAAAAAAATTATCACAAAAATTTAATTATAAGAGATTCTAAACTTATGCAGACAAACATAAAGAAAAAATGTAAGAAAGTATAAATATTTGCTCGGATTCACAATATAAATATCCAATATTATAATTAATGTCATGGCCAATAATTGTTATCATTAAATAACATGTATATATATTCCTTTCTTTTCAATACTACATATTTTTTATACACTAATCCCAACCTGGGCTTCATTAGATCAACGGCTCCAGGTTTGTGTTGTGTAACTTAAGTGGCAGCAGACGAATCTTCATGCCCATTTTAGTGGAAAAGTTTAAGTGATGAAGAGAAGAGCGAACCAAAGGAAGAGACCTGACTGAGCAGGAAACCTGAGAAACTGCTAGAAAAACCCAAAGCCGAAAGAAAAAATGTAAAATTGGATCCAATTAACATCCAGATGAAGGCGCAAACAGGAGGAAAGAGAGCTGAGTCAGTCTGAATTCATCATCTAGCCCCTTTAATCTGAGAAAAATATCTTTCTCTTTTGATAATTGCATATTTAGGCCAGTTTTACCAGATTAAATGTGGATTTTTGGGGGCTGGGGTGCAGACAGAATACAACGGAGGACATGAAGCAAATCTAATCTGTAGCCTTTCAAAACGGCAGAGAGCCTCTTTCATCGTGTTTCTGACATTCTATATGAATATAATACGGTTGATACGGAAATAATTAGAAGATTAAGTCAAACATGCATTTCCTGAAAAATCTAATGAGGTTTAAACCTTCAGAAGGAAGATTCAGAAGCTCTTACCTTGGTTGAGCAGCAGTGCTGAGGAAAAAAAACAAAACAGAAAAGTCATCAGTTAAAGCTTCTCTTAAAAAATCCACCTGTATAAAAAGTTAAAAATTTAAAAAATGACAATAAATCAAAAAAAAAAAATAATAATTTTTTTTTTAAGCGCCTCAAGTTTTCCTGTTTTACAGCTATTGCTCTCAGACAATGGAAATTAATATATCCAGAAAATCCTGAAATGTTAAAATGACTTTTTTTCATATTTTTTTTTAACATGAAAAAATAAACTAATGTATTAGAATCATATTTTGTTGAAAGAAAATGACTGTATAGCCAGTCTAATGGTGAAGAGGACCAGGGAATAAGAACTGGTACAGTATAAGAAAAAGTATAAATAAATCTAAAAAAGGGAGACATCTAAAGCTCACTTCTAACCAGCTGTTTTGTTTCTAACAAGGTCATTTATTAAAGTTTATTTAAACCATGATAAAAAAAAAAAGAATGGTCCAGTTTGAAAACTTTTGAACAAATTTAAAAGTAAGGATATAATCTCCCAAATTCTTAGCTGTTCCTGCCATACCGTCTGGTTATAAAGAGGATTGTATTTATAGTTCTTCAGTCTTTTTGATGGTTTTCTTTGGGTTTGGAGCTCTTGTGTTCAGCCCAGTGTCTAATCATTTTCAGAAATACTTTTTTTTATTGGTTTTACAGCACTTAACTCTGATCTTTAAATCATTTAGCCATTAAAAGGCTCCAAACTTCATTGGATGAACCTGGGTTCATGATACATATCTTTGTTAAACGCATCATGTCACAAAGACATAGTTTATCACAATTAAATTTAGTAAAGTAAAGATAAATTTTTCACCATACAGCTGTTTCCTAAAGTACTAAAGAAAAGTCTCTTTCCTGTAAACGAATAAGACCCAAAAACTTCACAGGAAGGACAATTTGCCTTTGCCTTTAGCCTACCCTACATATCAAGTCTTATCTTATTTGTACTTATCTCCCCTAATTTAACCCGTCTTTGCTCAATTTTAGTCATATGCAGCTCAATTTCTATGCATTTACAATGAGATTTAAAAAATGCATAAAAAAAATGCCAATTTACTGTAAACTTCGTTTCTTTGGCCTTACAGTTGAAGCAAAAATGAATTGAAATATTGAGGAATAAAAAAGACGGCATGTTTGTGGCATGATTTACAACAGTTCTGTTTTATTTGCTTTACTCTTCTATGTATCACATTGAGTTAGACCACCTATGTGAGTTGTCCTAAAAGTTTAATTTAGTATTATCTTTATTTCCAGCTTGAAAAAGTTCAGTCTAGGCTACTGGACGTGAAGTTTTCTAGACTAGTTAGAACTGAAGAAGCCTCTTGGATGAGAGGCGAAATGTCTTCTGCAAAGCTTCACATCCAGTTGGCTAGACTGAACTTTTTTTAAGCCTGACCATTAACCGGAATACTGAGAACCTTCACAGGTGTATCATTATTTTTAATAATCAGCATTATTACCTCCAGCTACATGGCTTAGAACCTCATCTTTACTTCCACTTTCAAACCTGTAGTAATCTGGTCAATTTAATATGTGGAACCAAATCTGTTTGTGCATCCTTACATTTGTGCAGCAATATTTGTAGATCACTTGGAACACGCTAATGTATTGCACGTCGCAAAAAAATAAAGACAAAAATGTGCAATGGTCGTTATTTAGAAACTTAAGGATCAGCCCCTGATCATTTAGCGTTACTTTACATTAACTGAAACCAATACTGCACCCTTAAAAAGTCACCCAGATGCCCTTTACAGGGTCATGGTTCTGGGATACTCTTAGGTCACAACATCGTCCACTTCTACTGAAACACAGTGAGGGCGAATTTCATCTTTTGAGCAGCGGCCCTTAAGGGATGGCATTCTGCAACTCTTAGATGAGGAAACTATGTTCATTGTTGATGCAGCAGTTCAGTGAAGTGAAGTCAAGTGTGATGACAAGGATACTTAAACTATATATCTTGATTTTGAAAATGTTATAGCATGGTTGGCCATGCTTATCATGTCATGGAACTAGGACCCTGCCACATTGGTATTATGGTCTTCTAGTCTGTAACTGAATGCTGACACTGTCTAAGACAGTTATGGCGAGAAGAATGGGATAACCCTAAAGATATGTGGTAGGATTGTTGTAAGAAGGGGCCATGGTCAACAAACAAAGCAATCAACATAGAAAAACTTTTGGAATCCCAGAAAAATTATGAAGAAAATATTAAAAGATAAGGCCTATACAAAACTATCAGAGGTTGTTAAAAAAGTTCCCACTGTTCTTTTGTAATTTTGTGAGACACTAATATTAAAACGATTCATCAATCAAGAAGAGAACTGTCAGAAATTCTGCATTTTATCAGTACATCAGTCACAAACCTTATTAAGGGCTAAGAATCAGGACGTTTTTTGTGCTTTTTCTAAAAGAAAGAATAAAATAAAATGTTCTGACGCTGATCAGACTGAACATTTCATAACACCATGAGCATATAAAAGTTCCCCAGCGAACAGGAGGAAATCCAATAAATCAAAAAGTGTCTCACCAGAGATTCCTCTCTTTAACCAGCGTGGCTCCTCTAGCACGATGAAGAAGTTTTCGCGTTTTTCATACTCTTCATCATCGATTATCCTCACCTGGAGGATCTGACTGCACACACACAGGTAAAAAGTCAGACTCATTATACAGTGAAAACCTCTCATTAAGTGATGACGCAGAGCTAGCAGGTCGCTCGCTGCAGGTTGCTCCTCGTTATCAGAGTGAAAATGGTCCACGCTCTGAGCAGAGCTGGGTTTCCATCTCCTGCTGTCTCTGATCACAGGCAGCTGCTGTGCTGATTGGAGCAGAGTACAATGGAAGGACAAAGAATCAATAACAGAGTAAAAAGAATAGATCCTAGAAGACAGAAAAGGTTATGGTAAATATTCCAATAACTGCACATGGAGGTTTTTGTTCTCCCCCGTTGGCAGATCTTACGGTACACAAACAGACAGGAGTTTCTCCGTGAGACGAGACACAGCAGCTATTATCCTGTAATGATGTTGGATATTTAAAAGACATGAGTGTTGATGGCCGCCATTAGACAAGAGGAAGTCAGGGGAAGTAATGATAAGAAAACATAAAATGTCACGTCAGAGAGCAGATTCCTGGAGGGAAACCTTCATTGACAGTCAGCAGTGAGATGGAGGAGGAGGAAAGGAGGGAGGCAAAGGGAGTTTAAAACAGGTCAACAGCCACAGGGGAAACTCGGCAAAAACAGCGGAGAGAGTGATTGTGCAAAATATGTGAAAGTGGAAATCAGATGGATAGATTCAATCAGAGCTGAGTCATCCTGAGCAGATATTTGGTGAGGAAATTCTAGAAATCAGCCGATCAGATGAAACAAAGGCGAGGATGAGCAGGGGAAGATACGACTTTAGCTATCGTTACAAATAAGAACTCCGTACATAAGTTTCAAATTATAGTGGAGCCTTCCTCTAATGCACAGAAGGTCAGAAATACTCATACAAGCTGAAAGTAAACTAAACGGTGTCAAGAAAAGAACTCTAGAGAGATAGGTAGGGAGAAGACACCGGCTTCTGATGTTGATTTCAACACCTAATGCCTCTTAGGTAGCAATAAAATTTTACATTTTGTTAATGGATGGGCTGTTCTTTTGAGAGAAAAATACATACTCAATGTAGCATTATTTTTTTTCTTTAACCATTTAACTGATGTTCCATAAGTATAATCGGATACGATTCTAGCACCATGGACAGCTCCTACAGGCTTCTATGCCCAAAGCAATGCAACTAATCAGAAATAAAAGATAAAGGAAATAAAGCTGTTCTAATGATGAATCTCTGCTGAGGACAATAACAGGAACTACAGACTGAAAAGGTTTTTCCCAGATTTTTCTCCTATATCCACCAAATGCTCTCTGTTAAATTACATGATTAGCTGTAACACAAGACTTCACCCTAAGTTAACACTAGCTGTAACACTAGACTTTATTTGATAAATATTTATTTTCAATGTAAAAACAACAACTTTAAAATACTGTAAGCAGTTTTATCTTAATCAGTTGAAATAAATTACAGTTACACGGATTGTTATTGTTTATGTTTATGCTGCAATGCATTGTGGGTAAATGATGTGTGCTAGATCCTGCAGCGGTGGCTTCATCCAGCCAAAACAGCAAAAAGTATAAATATTTTTCATGGCAGTTAGAGTCAGTCTTCTTAAAGCTGCTTTTTAAACATTTTTAAACAGAACATCTGAGCATTGAACCTTTTCTGGCTTACTTTTAAACTTTTCTGACTCACTTTCACTAGGATACTGTTGTACCTGGGGACTAACAGCTTGGACACAGATTTGTATTTCTTTGCACTGCCCAAATCCTACAGTGAAAAAATATTTTAAAAACTATGTTTAGTTGATTTATTCAGGAGGAATTGGCAGCATTTTTACAATAAGATTCCTCAGGATTTGCTCTATCATCACTCATTCAGCCAACATTCAATATAAAGTCAAAATCTGTGAGGGTTCCTCCAACCTGTGCAGAGACTTCCCTTAAGTCAGCTTTGATGAATAATGGATGAGACGGCTGTCTGGCAGCAACAAAGGTTAGGATAGAGACAGCAGGGGTCTGACCGGGGGACAGGGAGGGCTGAAGAGGAGGTTCAGAACAGAGGAAGAAACAACCAAAACACAGAACTCAGCTTGCAAAACCTGCATGTTATTGTTGTAGGCATAAAATACAGAGCAGGGATGTTGAAAGTTATTTCAACAGAAATATCTTATTGTTTTAACATTTAAAGTTAACATGAAGAGGTGTGAAACCTTAATGGGAAAAATGATTTTCAGGACTTTTAGCCTGCTGAGCATCAAATATTCAGTGTTATAGCAAGAAGAGAAACTGAAGTGTTAGAACTAGAACATCTAACTTTTATTGTCAACCAGTGACCGACTCCCTGGTCTGATTGCTGTGCCTGTTCACTCCTGATTTGTACTGTTTTAGTGCCATTTCCACTATTAAATCTCTAAAACATCAGCTGCCTCCATCTCTGCACTTGAGTCCTCATCTAACCTCCACAAACCTGACATTCTTGCTGTATAAAGGCTGTAAATACTGGTCCTTTAGTATAAACAGCAGGATGCCAGTCCCTGATACAGTAACAGCATTCTGCAGTAGGAAGCAGAGCTTGTGGACCCTCCTCCTCCTGTGAATCTGTGATAAAAACTCATTGGACTCACGTGGTTTGGTCATTGGTGAACTCCAGCTCCCCCCTCGCGTCCTCGTAGTCGTCCCCCGCCTTGGCGGTGCCCGACTCGGTGTGGTACGGCAGGATGACGGTGCCTCGGGCTCCTGAGTTCCGCACCACTGTCACCTCCATGGTGCCCACGCTCTCGCTCACGCGCACCATGCGCTCGCTGAAGGTGAAGATGCCGGCGTGGTCATCGTCCAGGATGGTCACCGTGGCAACCAGGGGCTCAACCAGGCGAGCTTTGGGGGCGGTGCCCACCTCATCGCTTTCGAACATCCCCTCGGCGTCACCGACCCTCAGGTTGAGCAGACGGACGAAGAAGTGCTCATCTTCCTCGAATATGTCGTCGTCGATTATTCCAACCTGCAGAGGCATGGAGGTGGAAGTTCAATGATGCAGAAAACACTGAACTTTTGATGGTACAAAACTTTAATTTTCAGTAAAGTTTCAGAGCTTATAAATAACTGATATTGGCTGTATAGTGACTTGTTGTTTTCCTTTTATAGCGACTGCTACTCTGGACTACTAAGTTAATGGGATTTAAAACTGTTGTCATCTTAGATATTACTATCTAAATCTAAGAACAAACCCTCAACAAACTCCTTACTCTTGTCTAACCTATTTCAATAAACCAGATGTTTATAAATTACAAGTTTAGGTTTTTCATTCATGTTTAAAGTCTCTTATCTCCTAAAATCCAGAACATTTAGACCAATTTAGCAGGTCAGAAGTTTAAACCTGTTCTCTTTGAGCCTAAATTCTCCCTTAGACTTTAATGATTTATCATTTATGCTTTTAATAAGTTATTGTTAATGATTCAGCATCCAAAGTTATGTTAGAAAAAAAATAGAAAAAAATTAGGAATATAAAAATATATATATAAAAATATATGAAAAAAAAACTCTACAAAACAACTGAAATAAATGAAATAAACTAGTAAAAATTTCTCCTTTTAACTCCCTGCAATGACTAAGTTAACACATGATTATAGGAACATTGTCACATTATTTTGTACGGTTCATGTATTGGACTTAATGTAATTTAGAGGTTTTTCTCCTCCCCAGTTTTAGCTTGAGAAGTTCTAGTTTTATTGGGAAACAATATTCTAAAGATAATTTTTATTTTAAAGGGGTCATAGAATGCAAAAATGAGTTTACATTGTCATAGATGAACAACTACAGTTCAGTGGATGAAATGGACGTACAGAAAAGTTCAATCACGATCGACATCCTTTCTCTGCAAATCTCACAGTTCTAAACTTCCACCATAAAACGGGCGAATTTAAGCCAAGCTCCAAATTGACATAAATGTGGGGATGTAACCTTATTTGGTTCTGGCCTGGACTTTGGTCACGCCCCAGGGGGGCAGGTATGAAGTGTTGACTGCTGGGCCGCTGACTGGAGCGGACCTCAGCAGAGAGCCATTAGCCGCCCGTCCTCAGCCAGAGGAGGGGGGGCTGGGGGCCGATAAGGCAGGCGGGGGAAAGCACTGGGCGCCTGTGTTCAGGCTAGCACCACAGGGTCGGGTTTGGTCACTCTCCGCTGGCTCTCTGACCCCTTCCGCCGGTGTTCCCGGACCAGCCCCGTAGCTCACGGCTCGGTTCTGCTGCACTGTAGTCGACCAAAATCCCGGACGATTTTGAAATTTCCCCTGGACATTTTTTAGGTATGAAAAGAAGAACATGTCCGGGAAAAAGAGGACATCTGGTCACCCTACCATATCAACAATTTGGATGTTTCAATGAGTGAGTGCTTGTTGCTATGATGCGTCTTTGCTCAGCAGCTTCGCTCAATCTAAACCTTTTATTCTAGGGCTTTTAACCGGGTTTGCCCAACCAATGTTACACACCCTATTTAGAGAGCTTCAGGACCAGCACCAAATACCCTATATAATCATTCTATGACCCTCTTAGTATTAACAATGCCCAGTTTTATGGTATAAATCACAACAAAATAAACCAGAAAAAATCTAGTTAGTAATTTATTTGAGTTAAAGTTCTGAATTACAAAATAGGAGGCAATTTTATTTTGATATCTCCAGCTGTAAGTTTGTACTGTTGCTGGTAGGTTAGCAGAGAGAGATACATTATATTTATTTTGTTCTGAAATTATCCAAAGTCGTTATTATGAAGCTACAGATGGACAGATTATGCATTATTAGCATCCCATAATAATCCACCAAAGTCATTGGCTAATAATTGAGCTGACCCTTTCACAGTACCACATTTCAGCTGCTTTAGTTCTTCCTTTTAACTCTTCACGTGATGATAAAAACCTTACTATGATGTGAGTCTCAGAACAGGAATCGAAGTCAAATCTCAAACATTTAACACAGTAAGGCTTTTATCTTTTGGGACTTCATCCAAGTCCGAGTCTCAAATTGGAGTCGGCTTCAAAGGATAAATCCTTTGATCTGGATAATCTACTCAAATGCAATCAAGTTCTGTAATACATAAAAAAGTTACTAAAAGGTGGTTTTACACTTAGAGAATAATCAGAAATAGAACAGCTGACGAACAAAAAAATCCAGCCGAGAACAATGAGAATAGGTGAGCATATATACTGAGTAAACCCAGCTGAGACAGAAGGCAGGGTAGCTAAAGGAGGTAGACTAACTAATTAGAATAAGCAGAACTAGAACTCACAGATACTGTCAAGAGAAGGAGATAAACAGTGATAAACATTCTAAAAAGAAAAAAGAGCACAAAAATAAAAGAAACTAACAAAAAGCATCAAAAATATACAGCAAAACTTTACCAAGAATAAAGAGCAAAAGACAATCAAAACCCAAATACCACAGGATTATGACTCCTGCTGCCTCAGAACCTCTTTGTCATCTTAAACTTGCTCAGTTATGATGAAACTGCCTCTGACTTCCTGATAAGGCCTCCTCAGCAGACGCTCTTCTGTTTGATTCTCCCTAACAGAGCAGCATCTGCTCACATGCTGTGTCATAAATGACGGGGCTCCTCATTTAGCCAGATAACAAGCAGCTCCAGCTAAGTTTAGATCCACTCATTGAAATCCTGATGAATGGCATTTTATTACAGAAGCACTAAAGGAGCCAGAGATTCATTTAAAGCTAACGACAAAAATCAGAGTCAATCAGAAAAACCTGACGCCAAAGAAAACACCAGTTTGTTTTAACTTGAGTGACATTAACTTGCATCTTATAGCACAGGTCAGTAACATGGGAAGCTACAGCATGTGGTTTATTCTAATCTATTGATCAGGCATTATTATGTTGTCTAGCAGGCCTTCTCTAGTATGTTTGTTAATTTAAGGTTAATTAAAACATTAAACTATACTACAGTGCATCTAGATCTTCTCTAACACCATAAAAGTTTATGTCTTTCATCCATTTCTATAAGCGCTTCAGTCAATTTCTACTCTCTTGTCGTATCTCTCCTTCTGTTTTCCTTCTGCATCTCTCCGGCTCCCCTGCTGGGACTCTCATCATGAATCTCCTCATCCTCTCTTCCTTTCACTTTGATCATCTTTCACAACTTCCTAGATTTTGCAGCCACCCTGCAGGTTTTTCTGAAGCTTGCAATGGTGTGTACGCACCTCCATGATGTAAAGCCCAGATCCTGCAGCAATGCACAGCCTCTCTGTGTCTACATCAAATGCATTCTGCAGATCTATGAATCATGCTTTATTTCCAGTGTTTTGACCATCAGTATTTAGTTAAATGTTCAAATAGTGGCAGTAGTTAATTTATATAATTCTATAAACTCTTAAAAACAACTGCTCGTTTATTATGGAGGAAGCTTTGTTCCATTATTGTTGCAAAGATGGAACACATTTGTATATTAAAATAAAAAAAATCAATCCAGTAATGAAACTTTATTTTTTTTTTAATCAAAGGTTTTTGGAGTAAATTTGCAACTTTTTTTTTTTTGACTGAATTTTTCATATTGACAATTAGCAATTATCAATTTTATATTTTCAACTTAGATGTTTTCATGTTTATATGTTTTATTAAAGTTGTTTGTCATATCTTTTTTAATTTGTGTTCTAAATGGAGTTTTACAAATTTTTTTCTTTTTAAGGACTTTCTTTCTAGCCTTGTGAGACCATCCTGATCTCGCGAGCTTTCAAGGTTTCACTCGCTAATCAGTCTGGAGACTCTCCGTTGAAGAAAATTTGGAGCC
>NW_015150836.1:220027-234489 GCF_000732505.1 Cyprinodon variegatus
TATATATATATATATATATATATATTTTTTTATATTTTTTTTTTTATATATATATATATATAGAAAGAATCTGAATCTGCAAGAAATTCTCAAATGAGAGAACTGTACAGTAGAAACCTAAAACTTCCCATGATTGGAATCTTGCCCTTTCTCCAAGTTTAGCTGAAAATGTTTGGGTTTAAAAATCTTTGGGTCAGGCAGTTTTATTTCCTGCTCATGTTTCAAACAATGAGGGAAAGTTAATCCTTTCTAACTCAGTTAGGAAGACAAACCAGCCTTCCCATTGACATCAGGGACAACTATTGATGCAATCGATGCAAATGACCATCAGTGCCCCTCAGTCTGCCTTCATAACTATGCAGGAGAAGTTAGCACAGGGTAATTGATAGGAATATCTTACTGTCCTGTTGTTGAAGGTAAACACAGAGAAATATTCCTGCCGAAGATTTAAGTGGTTCAAAAAAGGCATGAATGAAAGTTCAGCAGTCAGATGAGAACAAAGTCGAGTTGTGTTGCATCAAATCAGCCCTCCATGCTTCAAGAAGGAGTAGTTTTTCTCAGTGAGTGCCATGCCGATGTTTAAAAGCAGAGGTGGAAGTATTATCATTAAACTCTGTGTTCATTGCAGATCTGCCTTAGACACAAGACACTTCACTACACACACCATGAAAAAGGAGTGATGATAGAAGAATCCTGGTGTGCTCTTGCCATCTTAAGACCTCTGTGCTACAGAAAATAGGAGGAGGCTGCAGCTTTGAATTTTTAAACAGAGGCCCAAAATTACTTGGAGTGTCTCTGTCTAGACAAGTGGACCAGAATCCCTCTGACAGGACTGGCAATCTGGGGACCAACTACACATGATGTCTCAAGGCACACATCTAAGACTTAAAAACAATGGAAATATAACCAGACGCTGGATCAAAATGAGCCAGATTATAGTGCAAACGGAAGCAATTTAAAGCTTCCATATCCCTTACCTTGTCTCTTTTGGCACTTTCAATTTTGCAAAATGTTTCTCTTTATTTGAAACCAAAAAATGTCAAAAACTTGATAAAAATTTCAGTTCAATGGTAATGAACAACTTAAGAAGGGAAATCTTTCAGTCTATCCATGTGAACTCATCTGTAACCTTCTGGTGTCACTACCTTGACAGACCACAGCCAGAGTGAGGACGCCACAGTTCTCCATGCACTGACTGTGGGCGCTCTCAAAGGAGATGTGGCTGCAGACAGCCAGGTCATCCTCTTCATCCTCCTCCTCGTCAGCCACCACCACCCGGCGGGCGTTGTCGGCGGCATGCTTCTTCAGGACATTTCCAGCTCCGATCATCATCCTGGTCGCCTTGAGGAGACAAGACAAGTTAAACTGGAGTCATGAATAAAACTGATTTGATCGGGAGCTGATTAAATGTGAATCATGAATTTCTAATTGTAGTTCATGATCTAATCACAGCCTTGTGATGGTACCTGTATGCGGTAGAAGGCGCGGCTCTTCTGCTGGTGAAGCAGGGCGTAGTAGTTGGCCAGCTCCATGAGTTGGTCCAGTTCTTTGTCCGGATATTTCTGCTTCAGCTCCTTCAGGATGCGAATCATCTGCAGAAGACGACATAAATAGTTCAGGCATCACTTTCAGAGTCAACAGGAGGAAGAGGTTTGACTGAACTTCCTCTCATCTTCTCAGTTTAGCTCTGCTTTTCTAACCTCCTTGCGGCTCTCATCCAGCTCCCTGCTGCTCTCCACATTCACGGTGGTGCTGTTGGAGTTTGGCAGGTTGCCCCTGGCTCCCGCCGCAGCACTGATGTTGTTCGCCGTGGCGCCCGCCGTGCCATCCTGAGCACCGCCCCCGCCGTTCTCAGCAGGGACCACTGCGCTTCCTCGGGGTGGCAGCTTGCCATCCATTATCATCTCCATGCCGCCTTTGGTAGGGGTCAAGTCCCCCTCGGTTTCCACGACGATGCCATGGCGCTTGTCGGCTCGGTAGCGTTTGCCCATGTATTTGTAGAAGAGCAGACGGCGGTCGGCGATCCAGGCCAGGAGGACGCAAACCGGGAAGAACAGAAGCGTCACCAGGGCCTCCCAGACCTACAGCACAAAAAAATGAAAACAAACATCCATCCATGCATGGTCAAAACCTGCACATCTGGGCTGCAGAGGAGAATCAGAAGCAAAGAATCTTTATTTTCCACCTGTACTCCAGGTGCATTCATCAGCACAGTTCATCATTACAATATGATACACATTGAATGAGAGCTATAATGAGTAGAGCTGCAATTAATTATTTTTTTTCTACTATTTGATTAATCTGTTAATTTTCTTTTTTTAATGAAGCCATTATTAATCGGATCTCAAAAGGTCACTTAAATATTATATACAGCATTTAAACTGGGTGAAGCTAAGACCAAGCCACCTGAGGAGGTCTGGATAGAGGATATTGCTATATAATTTATATATAAAAATATTGTTATTGATAATTTTTTTGGGGGCTTTTGGTCAAACAGGCAGCCTCACCTCCACCACGCTTGGTGAAATAACAGCCAGAATGAGGTAGAGCCATATGTAGGCGAAGATGCTCCAGAAGGCAGTGATGAAGAACACCCTGAGGTGTTTGATCTTCCGCGATTGGCCTACCGGGATTGACCATACACAGATCCCGATGATCACAAACATGTTGAAGGCGGCGCTTCCAACAATGGTGCCCGGTCCAAGCTGACCTGCTTCGAATTTGTGACCACACACCTGTGAAGAAATGATGCACACTTTGAAATAAATTATGAAAATGGTTTAACTTTTAACTGTGTGAAAAGATTCCAGTTTGTTAATGTTAATGATATATAAAGATGATATAAATATTTCACTAATAGGCCCAATTAGTTTTGCTATATCAATAGTTTGAATTAGTCAGACGGTATAGAAGTTGCACTTTTATGCTGATGACACTATGCTATATTTGGCCAAGCACTCTTACCTGTTAGATCAACTACAGCTACAGCTAACTACAAACCTGGATGACCTTAAATATTTTGAATTCCAAATTCAGACAAAGTAGAAATAATTGTCTTTTGACTTAATTCAACTCCCATGGAGTCAAATCTAACACTTTTAAAAGTGTTAAACAGTTAACATTTTAAAATAGTTGGAATGACACTTCAACACTTATCAGGGTTGAACTTAGCAACCACTAGGTTATAGTGTCAAAAGTTAAAACCACACACTAATGTTAACACTTCATCAGAATTTATTGACAAATATAGCTGAGTATCATCAGCATAACAGTGGAAGTGAATCCTATGCTGTTTGATACATTATAGCCACAGCTGCCATGGGGCATGCTGACAGAAGCAAGGCTGCTGTAATCAGGCTCTACCAGGCCCTCTGAACGCCATCAATACTTCACAGATGCATTTTGGGTGTCCTTCCCAAGGACTCAAGGACCTCAGATGTTTGATGAAAATCTGTATCCTGTGCCTCAACCTCTGAGTCCACTGATACGGCGGTTAGTACACTTAGGTTAGTACACTAAGAAATAAGAGTTCACAGGAAGGTTGGCATTCTGGATAAAACTTTGCTAAATATTTATTTTAAAATCAACACTTAACAGAGGGCCTTAAATCTTACCATGCAGATTTACACCAGCCCACTGGAGGAACTAAGTTTCATATAAATGAATTAAGCAAAATTAGTTTTGTATTAACGCTGTACTTTAAACATGCAAAATCAACACGGAAATTCAACACATTTGATTTAGGAATAATGTTCACCTCTATCACAGACAGCAGGATCTCCGGAGCGCTGGAGCCCAGAGCCATTAGAGTCAGGTTGGAGACAGTTTCGTTCCAGATTCGAACCGTTGCCACGGATGTTTCCCCGTTAGGCATGGTGATGGTCACCTCCTTCTCCTGTAAAACACAAAAACACACCAATCACTTCAACAGACATTGAGGGGAGAAGTAATGTCAGCAAAGTTAGATCATGTTTTCATTTGTTTGAATAGAAAACCTTGACATAGAAACATATAGAAGTCCAGGAAGTTGTGTTTATTACTGGAACATATTCTCAATGTTTTGTTGGAGGTACTATATTATTTGTTTTATCAGGGGTGTTTTTTTAATATTTATTACAGGGGAAAAAAAGCTTAAACCCAATAAGAACCTCAGAGGAATCCACATTAGTTATTACTGATAAAGAGTAGTAACCAAACTCACAGAGATTCACAGAGCTCCTGCTAAATGGGCCTGAGGTCTCTGCTGCAGTGACGGATCACTGGGAATCTGCCTCGACATTAATTCACCCTGACCTTGAGCAGAATGGAGGCAGTCTAGTTGGGGCAAGACTCACTCACTGTCCCCACTTCCCTTTCAGCTGCTCATTCTGTTATCATCTTCTTCTACTTGCCTCCAATTTATCTGGCTACGTTTCCATAATGGCCAATACAACCTCAATTCGTTCTGTCTTCCCCTATCTGCCCAGCTCAGACGATGAGCTGAATAGGGTGAGACGGCCTTTGCGGACACACTGAGGTGAAGATGTAAATGCCAAGGAGCTGCAACTGATTTCTAAAATCCAGCAATTCTACCATTAGGTTTTTCCTAAATTATTTTCTTGTCTTTTCAAGAAGAATCAAGTCATCAAATGTATTTTGTTTTAGTATCTTTCAAAAGACAAATGTCACCTAATGAAATTATGATACCAAATGATGGCTTTATTCCTGTTCTCCATTGATCTAAAGTCTTTCCTGGTTGGAATGACTCTAGATGGTTCACATAAGATCTCATGATACTGAAACACTGTAGGAACATAAAGGTGACATTCTGCATTTTAAAAGTCAGAACCTGATAACTCAGAACAGATTCACAATTAGAAACAAAACCTGAAACCTACATTTTGGATTTAAACAGCTCCTACCAGGATCCCCTCAAATCCTCAGTACACCTTGCGAGTTCTGGAATTCTATAAGAATATTCCATTACAGACTATGTGACGTGGATCTAATGAACTCCAGAGCAAAAATCAAATTTGACACACTAATAATAAATAAGAAAGTGCAGAAGTGCAGCTACAGATATATACTTCCTGAATAATATTGTGTAATCACTATAGATTTTGCCTTCCACATGTGGATATCTAAAGTATACCTGCTGCTCTTGCAGCCTATTTTTAATGCTAACTATGATTCTGTTGTCTTCTTTTTGCTGTTGTTATGTTCTCTGTTATATGTTCCTCTAATCTCATACATGTGTGGAAGCAGACTTCTGCTGAAATCTGATTTTACAGTTCTGACTAGGAATGTGGATCTTATTTTAGTGATCTACAAATGGCACAACAGAGAGGAGAGTGCTTTTAATAAATGTAACCCCCCCCCGCCAAAGAGACTGAATATAAACTTATACATTGAGCAGGAATTTTCTTCAATGCCATCTCCCTCTGTTGCAGCTGCAGCATTATTGCTCCATGTTGGTGCTCCACAGATTATGGCTTTTCATACTTGTTACGCATGTGCTAAACTCTGATAAGTAATAAATAAAACATACTATGTGTCATGTTACCACAAAATGATTACTTGAGAAGACAAGTCAATTTCTATTGGCTGATATAAGGCCGTACATTGTAGCAGTTACAACAAGCGGAGATAACTATTTGAGTGTGTTGAGTTTATTTCTGATCCCTCACCTAAACTCTGACCCTGATTAAGCCCACAGGATTGTAAATTCTTTGTCTGAGTGACCTTGACCCAACAGTGTTGTATTTTCACCTGACCATGACCCTGGGCAGCCTAAGGACCTCAAATTGTTCGACTGTGGATTCCATTACTTCTGCTTTCTGTAAATCTTCCCAAGAGATTTAGCCCCCATTCTAAAAGCCATCCTGTTGGAGCTGTGCTTTGACACCAGGTAATTTATCAATATTCTCTGCTTATTACCCCACTCTGGTCTCTCATCTCTGTTATTGTGTCCAAGAATCAGCAAACCACTCTTTAATTTGAAAATAAATCCTTTTGAACTCTGTCTTTTTCTGCGTAAAGTATTCTGGGTCTTTACCAAATTTAAATTCTCATCATATATCATCAGTCACGTTTCAGTTTTTGTTTTTAGTGTTAGTGTAATGAATGCCTTAATCATTTTTAATACTTTTAATCCTTGAACCTTTGAACATAGAGAATGGAATATAAACTCCTATAAACATTGGAGACGTGTTCACGGTACCCCGCCATTCATCCATAGACCGCTGAAGATCGGCACCAGCCCCTCCCTAAACCTGACAGACAAGCTGTAGAAAAAGGATGGAATAAACATTCTTAGTCCAATAACTCTCGGCTATTGGCAGGTTTCCCGCAGATCTCTGCTCCTCCATGGGAGCCGTCTGCCTTTCTCTGTTGTGCAAATCTGCATTTTACTTTTATTCTTTAAAAAGACGTCCTCTGGGTCACTCTCCCCTCCTTCTGCTTAGTTTACTCCCATCTACATTTTGGTCAACATCAAAAAGTTATGGCACCTACCTGTGTTGTATTGATTTCTACAGACAATTTGAGAAAAAAAACTATTTTAATAGATCCTTAGATGGGCAGCAGCCTTTCACATTCAGAGAGTGAAAACAATTAGGAGATGGTCAACTAAAGGCTGATGCTATTCTCAGGTTCTGCTGTTTGCTTTATTTTGTTTGTACCACTAAAAGACAGGACTTAACTGGTCCTTTCCTGTTTCCATAAAACAATCTGTCCCCTTGTTCATCAGGGCATCAGAAATCCAAAAATAAACAGTAAGAAATCCTTCAAAATCCCTAAAAAGCTGTTAATAATTCATTTACCATAAAGAATTTACTGCTTGTAAGTAAAATAGTTATTGCGAGACAGATGAATGTGTCATTTTATAATATTAACTAAGCCGATTGATTCACAAAACTGGTAGAAAGCACCTGGTTCTGTGTTTTCCTCCCACCTGCGATGTGATGACCTCTATGGACGCCATGAAGCGGTCTGCGATGATGGACACTCCCAGGAACATGTACATGAGAGAAACAAAGTAGACCACGGCTCTGGCCACCTGATAACCGAGCCCAGGATTATCCGGCTTCCAGACGGGCAGCAGAATTCCCGGTTCACACACCGTCTCCTGGTTACACTTATCCTTGAGGGCAGGGGCGGTGCTGTTCCCATAAGCCAGGGATGGAGAGAAGGAGGAAGGATAGGAGGAGGGCAGAGCGGCCCTCAGACTGGGGTCAGCGCTGGGGTCACTGCGCTGCGACTCCGGCTGGCAGGGAGGCAGCGGGGAGAGGAGCAGGAGGAAGAGGAGGAAAGGGGCAAAGGTGGACATGGCGATGCTGGGTTCCCACGGGCAGCGAGAGGGATGGATGAAGAAGAGGATGATGGGATTAGGCTGAGATGGGATCTGGGTAAAGCTGAAAGCGATGCAACGAGCTCACCTGCAAACAGACAAAAAAAATGAATCCCTTTTATTTCCTTTTGTTCTTGTTAAATCAGAGCAAAATACAGGAAGGTAGAGATGCAGTGAAGCAGAAGAAGAATCGGATGAAAATAGATCAAAGCTATTCAAATATCATGAAGACTGTCTGATTCTCACAACATCCAGAGCAAACAAAAAAGACATTATTAGGTTATATTTTTCACAGCAGAAAATACAACTGAACATCTATGTGTGTTCTATAGATTTATAGCTATATTAATTTTTGGATATTTTTCATCTTTTATATTTTTTGGGTTTCATCTTCTCAAAGTTCTCCTAGAACCAGGCAAAGTGACTTTAAACATGATAATCTCTGTTTTCCTGCCTCTGTGCTGGTTGTAGTCGTTCCAACTTTCCTGTAGAACGTTAAAGCTGTTAAATTCCCCATTAAGACCAAAAACAAATGGTAACTAAAAGATCATATATATATATATATATATATATATATATATATATATATATATATATATATATATATGCCTTGCAGCAACAAGGTTCTGGGTTCAATTCCACAGCCCGGGGTCTTTCTGCGTGGAGTTTGCATGTTCTCCCTGAGCATGCGTGGGTTCTCTCCGGGTACTCTGGCTTCCAAACAGTCCAAAAACTTCTCTAAATTGTCCTTAGGTGTGAGTGTGTGCATGAATGGTTGTGTGTCTCTGTGCTGCTAATTATTCATTTTGGGGCCTATTTATATCGATTGTACGGGTTGCAACCAACAGGGGGATTATCGGATCATTCAAAGACCAAATATAAACTCTTGACAGTCTCCCATTTTTTGATAATATGCAGTTTAACCACATAAAATTGTCACATAGTTTATATTATTAAATCCCACCTGTGACAGCAAGGAGCAAAAATAACCTGTAGTGAAGCAACAACCAAAAACATTTTAAATAGCTTTGATAAATAAAAATAATTAAGTAAATAGTAAAAAAATAGACATAAATAAATCAAACAATCAAATTTCGATCATATTTTTAAATAAGTAGATTAATTAGCTCTTAAAACGATGTAAAATATGCTAGAGCTCTATTGGAAAACATAAACTACCTTTATTTTATCATTTATAAGTAATTCTAAACATGATTGAGGAGATATATTTGTAAAAAAGCAGAATTTTATAATGAAAGTTTGTGTTTTTGTTACTATATATAACAATCATTATAAATGAAAAACGAATGAATTGCTCTTGGGGGCCTTCTTGTTTCCTTCGGACCCTAAGCAGTGGCTTAGTTCTCTTCTGCCTCAGGTGGACTATTTTCAAACTGAGTCTAATCTGATAACCTTAACGATTAAAGCAGAAACTGCTCCTCGTTTCCACACATCCAACATAATTTCTGGGGTTTGGTGTTAGGATTCTGCACCAGGCAATGAACCAGAGTGGAATACTTGAAGCCTCAGGTTTGACTCGAAGTGACTTCCTAAGCTAGCAGTTTATACTCAGAGTGATCAGAAAAATGAAGACATATGTTCCTGAAAAAAACTTAAAAACAGTCTGAACAGGCTAATGGATGATTGATATGGCAGCATGTTGAAAAGATTGTGTCTAAAGAAGGAGGTGATTTATGTTACTCCTCATGAGGTGTCTGAAAGTCAATAAAAAGAGGCGGCCTCTAAAGATCCTTCTTCAGTCCCTTTTGATCCCATCATATCAGAAGATCTGTCACATATCATCTGAACGTGGCTAAAATTAAACAGAAAGCCTTTTCCTGGAGCATTCACGCATCAGCAGCTGGAAAAGGAACAACCCCTCATACGGAACATCAGCAAACATGTTTGCCCTCCATGTTTGCTCTCTACTGTAGCATCATGGCAGAAAAACACTGCAGAGCGAATCTGCCTACAGACCAAACAGGGGTTAGAGTCATTTTTCCAAACCCTTGTTTTCTTTTACCTTCACCGATTCACAGATGAATCCAAACATAGGCTGATCTCAGTTGTGAAAAGGTGCAAATGAAGCCAACAGGTTCCAATTTAAAGCTTAAAACTCAATTCCCTGAGTGTTGTTAGGGGCCCTGTGCTCTAAGCTAAATCAGTTCATTCAGACTGTTTCTCTTGAATGAAGATTTAAAGTGGAGCTAAAAAGTATTTAGTCAGCCACTGATTGTGCAACTTCTCCCTACTTCTCTGTAATTTCCATCATAGGCACACTTTAACTACGAGAGGCAAAATGAGAAAAAAAAATCATATTGTAGGATTTGTAAAGAATTTATTTGTAAATTATGGTGGAAAATAAGCATTTGGTCGAATACAAACCAGCAAGATTTCTGGCTCTCACAGACCTATAACTTCTTCTTTAAGAAGCTCTTTTTTCTCCACCCGTTACCTGTATTATTGGCATCTGTTTGAACCCATTATCTGTATAAAACACACTTGTCAACAGCCTCAAACTGTCACACACCAATGTGATTTACTGGATTTTTTTTTCTCATTTTGTCTCTTATAGTCAGACTGTACTTATGATGATAATTACAAACATCTCTAATTATTCTAAGTAGGAGAACTTGCACAATCAGGGGCTGATTAAATACTTTTTGGCTCCACTGTATTTATCTGGCTCAAGGTCAACAGCTGAATGTGTCCTTATACCTTACTGTTAAATTACTGAACTGAAGCCTCAGGCTCCTAAATCTAAATCACTGTCTCATAAAGTGCGACTGTGTTTCTGCTGATGTGGATTTTACCTCAAATCGGTTTTGGATTTGATTAATGGAAAGCCAAAGGTCCAATTATGACTGTGAGCCTTTTTACGCTGAGGGAAGACAAAAAGGCAGAGTTGAGTTTGAACAAGGAAGGAAATAAATAAAAGAAGCAAAAAAAGTAGACGAACATTATAAAATGTTAAGAGATTAAAAGAAAGATTAAACAAATAAAAATTAAGTGTTTAAAGGTTTATAAAGACCAAAAATGTAAGAAAGTCTGAATAATTCTGCTCTCAGGTGGGAATTTACTAAGCGAAGCAACATGCTCTGCTTTTTACATGCATGCAGAAACAGGAAAACCGATTTACTCTGTGAAAATGTGACACATTTTGGTTCAGCAGAAACTAATTAAAAACACATAACCAAGGGTAAATGTTATGCATTAGATGCTTCCATAACCCACCATTTATGTAACCCACAAAGTGCCTCAGTACAAAGACGCTATTTGCTTTTTAGCAGCAAAAACGTTCTGCTTGTCCAGTTTCAGTATTGGATAAGCAGACTCTGGTTGCACACATTTAACAATGATGAACAGGTTATTGTTTAATATTGTTTAAGTTCTTTCACTTGATGTTCCTTTTTCATCCTCTATAAATAATGCTATACTTGCTGTGGCTAACAAAATGCCTGATTGTCTTTGTAGATCACAACAAATCCCACAGAGTCATAGAGCTTATACTGTTGCACACAGACTACAAAATAAACTTAAATTATGGATAATGAACTAGATAATTCAAGGTCTTCATCAGTATGCCAGAGAGAGATGCTATGCATTAAAATATATTTTTCCTCTCAGGTTTTTAGGGATTTTTTCTTTAGTTTTTTTTTTAAGAATAAGTTCACAGCAATATTTCCATTCTCAGGTTGATTTTTCAGATGAGTTCGGGGTCCATGTCAGAAAATGTCAGGAGTTTGTCTCTATATGAAACAATGATTCATATTTCATTACTTTTAATCTTTGGTTTTTGCTTTATCTGTAAAATTTAGATACCTTAATTTCAATTTAATTCTACCAGTATCTAAATAACTACAACTCTGTGCTTAGGGCCTGGTACAGTGGAGGGGTTGTGGTGCTGTGGGCCTGTTTCTCTTCCAGGAATCATAATATAAAGCTTTGAATTATAAACTCTGCAAAAACTGATCTAAAAATATCAGATATCTAAAAAGAACCCAACTATATGAACCAATAAACTCATCAAACGCTTCATCAGCTGCAAACAAAATCACAACGACAATCTTAGTCCTCAGAACTGAAACCTAGATGTTTTTAAGGACTAACCGCAGTACAGAGTAATACTATAATTATGGCACTGAGGATTTTATAGGTGTATTTCCTTTAGTTTATTTACTCTGTTGGTTAGGCTGCGTTGCAGCTCTTCAGCATCATCAAATATATGAGTAACAAGGTAGTTATAATAAGATGTAAACACAAAAAAGAGGAGCTTAAAGGCATGGAAACAGTGAAAAGGGAGGAAAAAAACAGGAGCTGAGGAAGGGATCGATGTGAAACAGAGTGAAGGAGGGTGTGAGAGGAGGGAGGAGAAAAGAGAAAGAGAGAGGAGTAACAAATGAGAGGAAGGATGGAGGGGGAGGATGGGATGTCCTGAGGAGATGCTGTTTGGAGTCCTCAATCATAACAGAGCCGCAGCGTGTTGGCATGGTAACAGGAGGGATGGGCCCCTCTGGGATCATCGATCGTTGAGAAAGTGGTCGTTCATCAGTAGGGGCAGGCCGGGGTCCCAGCAGAGCCACAGTCCATGCACAGACTTGTGTTTCTACCTGCAGTGGGACTCTGCATCAATGTCCATTTAATTGATGCCTCACCTAAACCAAAACACCATTCACAGCATTCCTCCAAACCCCTTCCTCACCCTAAAAACAGGCATTTATCCACATTTGGACCGTGCTTTCACTCTCCCCTCTCCATAAGGACCGTTGCTCAGAAAAGGCCCTTAATATGCAGCATAAACTACTATGGGCTTCCTTTAATTGATCGTTTTACTTTCTAAAACGTAACGTTTCTCCCTGGATATCAACCAGTTCTTATTCTTCAAAAGCATGAATTTAAAGCAGGGAGACACCAAAAAGATTTAAATATTACTGTGACCTCTCTGCTGCAAAAGCCTCCAGAAACATGGAGACGTTAGAGTATTTTGATTTAACTTCTGCTTTAGGTTCAGGCGACGAGCAGAACCTCACAGTACAGAGCCAGATGGGGCAAATTCTTCTCTATACAGACTGATTCTTCATGCTGTTTTTTTTTTTTTTGAAACAACTTTTGGGGAATTGAATGATTAAGACACAAATGTCCTACCCATGTATGGCCCAAATACAAAATACAAATCACTTCAACCAAAGAGAAAATTTTTAATAATAAAAAAAAAGTGTTAAAATGCAATTTTTGGAGTCTCAAATATTTTATTTGCATTCAAAAACTCTTTTCTTTGATTGAAAACGTTTATCTTTTCATTGAAGTTACTTTTATTTTTTTATTGATTCGGTCGTTTGTTTGTTTGTTTGAAGCAGCTTCCTTTTTATGTCACAAATGTCCTACCCATTATATGATCCAATCAAAAAACTATGTTACTTCAATTGAAAAAGTTGCTTTAAACAAAAAACACTGCACTTCTATCAAATAAAACATTTTCAATCAGTGTTCAAATGTATTTTTTTGAGTCTCAAATATATTTTTGCATTCAAATACTTTTTTTCTTTGATTGAAAAGTGTTTTTTTTTTATGTGAAGGTTTGAAGTGAAGCTTTTTTTAATTGAAAATATATTTTTTGATTGAAGCAAACTTTTTTTGATTGAATGATAAAGAAACAAATCTACCTTCATAGTATTTATAATGTGACCTTCAGAAATCAGGCATCTGTGCTTAGTTTTTTTCCTCATTATCCTCAATTTTTAACCCTTCTTCCTCGCTTCTTCCTAAGTGAAAAACATTTTGAGCCATTGTTGTGATTGTCTCTTACGTTCCATTTCTTATGTTTTATCAGGGCCGCTCAGTGGTGCAGTGAGTAGCACTGCTGCCTTGCAGCAAGAAGGTTCTGGGTTTGATTCTTGGAGTTTGCATGTTCTCCCTGAGCATGTGTGGGTTCTCTCCGGGTACTCTGGCTTCCTCCCACAGTCCAAAGACATGAGTGTTAGGTTAATTGGCTTCTCTAAATTGTCCTTAGGTGTGAGTGTGTGCAAGAATGGTTGTGTGTCTCTGTGTTGCCCTGCGATGGACTTGCAACCTGTCCAGGGTGGACCCCGCCTCTCGCCCATTGACAGCTGCAGATAGGCACCAGCACCCCTCGATCCCACTCGAACAAATTTATTTTTTTAAATGATTGGAAAAATCTTTCCAAAGCAAGATGTTGGTTTCTGATAACTGTCTGCATCAGACTTGGAAGCAACAATATTTCATCAATCTCTTCCTCTTTGTTTTTTTGGTGTTAATTCAGCTAGATTCTAATATTTTCCAGCATGGATGGACTATTTAGGTTGAAGTCACAGCATCTTAATTAGATCTAGATCAAGGCTTTAACTAAACATATTTGTTTGAGCCATTAGAAGCCGGAGAAACAAACTCACCTGTTGCATAATCAAAGAAATCCTGAATTGAAAGTGACAAACCCACATTCTCCTCCAGGATATTCTGTTAGAATCTGTGTTTTTTCTATCAGTTAAATCAAGTCACCCAGAATCTAAAGCTGTAAATTAACCCCAGCCCATCACACTACCACCACCATGTTTAACTGTAGGTATGACCTTTTCTTACTATCTGTTAACAGGAGGTGCATCGTCTTGGTAGATGTTCTCATTTGTTCTTCATAAACTATATTCTTAAGGGTCTAGATCAGGGGTAGCAAATTAGAAATCAGCGGGGTCCAGATAAAGAAAATCAACAACAAGTAAAGGTCTGGAGACATTTTTAATGATAAACTGTTACTTTAAACAGAATTTAACACGTTTGAAATAAAATGAGGTTTTTATGCATCCATTTTATACATTGACTTTTTAAATAAAAAATATAAAAAAGGAAAAATATAAAATTTTTCCATTTTAAAATCTAAATTGTTTTTGAAGTAGAGAACAACAAACGTTCAGTTTGGTTTATAGAACATTTCCTGATTCAAATATTTTATAAAACACCTGAACTGTTTGTTTTTTTCTTTCTTTTTCCTAGCTTAATGAGAGCAGTGGGCTTTAGGCTGCCCTGCAAGGCTTTAAATCAGGGTTGAATGGTGACAAAGCCATTCTAAAGCTCATATCAAGGTGCTCATTTTGAGCCTGGATCCATATTTATTTTTGATTCT
>NW_015150836.1:234659-237064 GCF_000732505.1 Cyprinodon variegatus
TTTTAAATTAGACTGGGTCCGGATTAGCCAGCAGGTGGGTCCGGATCCAGACGACGGTCCACTAATCCGTGTCCTCTGGTCAGAGGTGTTAAGTAACGAAGTACAAATACTTCGTTACTGTACTTAAGTACACTTTTTAGGGATCTATACTTTACTCCATTACTTATTTTCCTTCCTACTTCTGAATTCTGCTCCTTACATTTTCACACAAGTATCTGTACTTTCTACTCCTTACATTTTTAAAACAAACCTTTCTTGTTACTCTTGCTTCTGTTTAATGATCATAAATATTTATTACACATCATGTGCGTCATCCAATGCAGATCATTGGCTCCATCCACATCTAGTGAAAACTAGTGTAATTGGATGAGTCATTTAACGCAAACACTCATTGGTTAGCTAAAGGAAATCATTAGAGGCAGGTGTACTT
The DNA here is from genome assembly GCF_000732505.1 of Cyprinodon variegatus. Lineage (NCBI taxonomy): Eukaryota > Metazoa > Chordata > Actinopteri > Cyprinodontiformes > Cyprinodontidae > Cyprinodon > Cyprinodon variegatus. The sequence continues at coordinate 235,090 of NW_015150836.1, forward strand.
CAGACTGCAAACGTGAATTGTCTATGCCATGCTACAATGTTGGATTCAGAAAAAGATGTTCAAATGTCTGAAAGGTTGGACACAGGTGAGAGCGTATCGAGAGACGGAGACCAACAAGACTTCCCTCATATTTGGCCCTATCTATAGGAATTTTTCGAATTAGTCGAAAAATTGAGCTTTCAATTCATATAGTGGCATCTGGCTGTTTTTTTTTTTTATTTTAAGGTTATTTATAATTTTATACTTTAAGTAGTTTTTGGAGCACATACTTTTTCATTTTAACTTGAGAGAAGAGGTCAAGTTGATACTTCAACTTTTACAAGAGTGTTTTTAAACTGCAGTATCTATACTTCTACTTAAGTAACAAATGTTTGTACTTTTGACACCACTGCCTCTGGTCTACATGATCATAAAGGAGTTTTTTTTTCTTCTTGGTCTGCATTACTTCTGGCCTTAAAACTCTTCCACAGGGCCCCTTTTTTGCTTTGGTCTTTCTTTTGTTTAATCCTGAACTGAACCCGGGGCAGTGATGCCTGCAGAGCTTTAGTTGCTGTTCTGGATTGTTTTGGGTCCTCCTATGAGTCTTTATCTCCTTATTCTGGGTGCCCACTTCTGGAAATCTTCCTTGTTTCTATCCTTTTTATGATTGTGGAAAACGGTTTCTAAGAAAATATTTTAAAACCTCTTCTATTGCGCTTTTTATGCTTGCATGTTGTGATTTTTTTCTTGACATGGGCGTAATACAGCTTACTTCATGTTGTCAGACAGGAAGAATTTTCATAATTTTAAGAGATCTGTCAGTAAACTGGTAGTAAACAGCTTAAAAAGAAGGACAGTTATATTTTTCTCATAGGGTCAGGTTGGTGTGGATGTCTTTATCCATTCATGAATAAAAATCTCCCTTTCAAAAGAGCTTGAGAAGCATTAAGGGAGCAAAATCAGAAGTTTTTAAGGAGATAAATATTCCATAAGCTGCGCATATGAGGTTTTATTTATCCTGGTTTAATAAATGATATTAAATCTGTTTTGTTCAAAGTGTTTTGATCTATTAAACCTTGCCACGGACAGATAGTTTGTTTATGCTGTGTGATCACAGCATTGAGCTCCAGGCAACTGTGTAATACCTGACTAACAATTCATTTTCTGGATCAGAGCGATAAGACGCAACGCCTGCAGGCCAGACAGAGAGATATCTGCAAACCTGCAGCAAACAGTTTCACTCCCACCTCATCAAAAGTACAAAACATAGAAATAGTGACAGCCATCTTATGTTATCTCACCCATGCCTGTGCATCATCTGTTTAAATCATCATAATAAAAAGACCCACAGATTATCATTAAGTGTGTCAAACTGTTTATAAATGGAGGCAGAGCGTGAATAGGAGAAACAAATCAGTTTAACCATTTCTCACAGAGAAATAAACTTATGGAGAAATCCAGAGATGATTAAGGCTGTTATCAGGTACAGCTGCAGTAACGGTACAGGATGAATGTGATTTTTTTAGTAGCCATCGTCCCCCTGTGCTGTATAATGTTACTTGCTTGTCTGATACCTCTTGTCTAATATGTTGCATTGCTTTTTGGGGTCACTGGCTGCTATGTTTGGGAACTCCTGGTTTGAGAAACAACTTTTCACTTTGTGGAGAAACAAGGTCAAACTTTCCAAAGAGGTTCACCCTGAGAGCAGAAAGGAGGATGCTAAAAGAAATAACCCAAACCCTTAATTTACCCTTAATTTACCCACAACAGGTTCTTCTTTCTGTAGGTGGCTAAAACAATCATGGGCCGAGGGCCTTTCTGCAGTCATTGGGCAGCAGGAGGCAATCTGAACTGGTCTTCAGTCCATCACAGGGCAACACAAAGAAAAGACATAATGCACACTATGGAGAGAACTTCATTACATTATTGCTGTCAGTAAGCAGCAGGTTTTGTAAACAGAAAGTTGAAAAACAGCAAATTTTTTAAATGTAATTTT
>NW_015150836.1:238900-239643 GCF_000732505.1 Cyprinodon variegatus
CTCTCTTAAAACGCACAATGATGACTGATAAAATGTTGTTAATGTCGATGCAGACCAATAGACAGGCAACTTTACTCCATCTTCCAGAGGAAAGTCAGGTCCCAAGAGTTGGGAAAATGGAATGAAAAAATACAAATTAAAAAGACTACAATTGTAAAACTTAATCTGAAAATCTTGAATTTAAAATAAAGTAGAAAACATTGAATCTTTAAAAATAAAATGTCACTATGTAAACCTAAAGAAAAAAAAAAACAATGTGAAAAAAACATACAGAAAATTAAGGCATTAAATTATTAATTAAAAATACATTTAATAATTTAAATATATGAATAAATAATTAAGAACATTTCAATAAAGTTACAAAGTTACAAATAAACTTTTGTTTTATTACATCTTTTTTTTCAAGTTTGATTTTTGGACTGCATTTTCTGTTAGAAATTTACAAAATATTTTTTTTGCCTTTAACAACAATAGATCTCCTAACCAGCTGTCATATTTTGCAGTCCAGACGATGTTAACTCTATGCAAAAAGACCCTTTAGGCTGGGAATTATGATAAGGACTCTTTGGCTGCAAGTCAACAGTACTAGCCAATGCACGACCATGAAGCCTGAATAGGAACATCATGTCCATTGAGAACATTGTCATCTTCTAGAATGATGCAGATTATTTCCAGCAGGATCGAACATTCAACTCTGGCCGGTTTTCTAGCGTCAGTGAAGACCAGAGAAAGCCATCACTGTA
>NW_015150836.1:242204-248776 GCF_000732505.1 Cyprinodon variegatus
TATCTGCAAAATCTCTAATATTCAACAACAAAAAATATTTAGTTAAGCAAATTGTGCAAAACAGCAATAAAAAAAAAATGGACCAGATTTATAGTCCCGTCAGTTCAGATATATTATAATTTGTCCTTAAATTACAGTCAAACTCATTTACACAGTAACAGATAAAACCTTTAGATAAAACAAACATTACCGCCACATATCTGACTCAATAACCATTAAAAAAAACTATTTTTATTAATTTCTGACGGAACTATTCACAGACTTGTATTATATGAAACTGAACTTCCAATATTCGCCACTGTTCAGCGCCAAGTAACATTTCCTCTGATTACGGAGCAGCCGGCTCCGTGAGGATACATCAGACCCGTCCTTCAAATCGGGCAAAAAGAAGGACGCATTTTAAGGCTGCATAAGTAGGATTCTTGGAATCCGACCAGACCTCGGCGTGGCGCTATGACGTAATCGTCCTTCGAATTTGGTCTTCTGAGGACGCAGCTCATGAATTCGAACAGAGCCTCTTTTTCCCTAGCTCCCCTCTATAGCATTCCATGTCCACACCTGCTCCCAATCTGCTGATTAGCCTGGTCTGTCTCCCATATATGCACCTCCTGCTTCGTCACTGATTGCTGGTTCATCGTCATTTCTTCCCCTTCAAGTGAGTTTTCTGGTTTTCTGTATTTTTGTGGATTCGTTTTGTGGATTTTTGCTTCTGTTGCCTATTTGGATAATTAAATCTGCAAGTAAACACCTTCAGCTTCAGTCTGTGCTTTTGGGTCCTCCCCTCAAACCCCCACCCAACCTGACATAAGAGACCATTGAGCCAGCAGGCATTTTAATTTGATTATTATTTCCAAAGTTAATTTGTGAAAACTAGCATCTAAAATTGATATGGGAGCAAACCTTAATATAGTAAGATAATCTTCCATTAAATGTATTTTGCTTGATTGCAGGAAGTCAGACAATTAGAAGATGGAATAAGATATTTCTTTCTACAATAATGAGAAAAAAGCCAATCTCCATTATCTTATTTCAAGTGCATAATATATAATATCCCATTTTAAGTGCAGAAATACTCATTCTTTTGGCAGATTATCTTATTAACCTGCTAAAGTTTAGGCCAAATACACTTTTTTTTTTAAAGAATATCCTTTACCTTTTAAGATCAGTTTCAAATTCATGCAATGACAGAACTGACTGTTCGTAAACAATTTAACAATTATTTAGAATTTACAATCAGCTTTTAGCTTCAGCGATAATGAGAAAGAATCCCAGTTTTTCTCTGTTAGGTCAGAAGTGTGCAACCTTGGTTTTATGACTCACTTATGTTTATTTTTGTGTTATTCTTTTGCTCTGTGCCCCTATGAAAAAAAACTTGGCCCCCACCGAGTCCCCCAGGAAATTTAATCTAGAACTGCCACTGCTTAGAAGTCATTCTATCAAGTCAGAGTGGCAGTGCATTCCTCTATATTTGGCGGGTTGGTGAGTGTTAAAAGTATAGTGGAGGAGTTTTTTTGGCGAATTTTTGAAAAGATCCATCCTCCCCACTTTTTACACAAAATGCACATACAAACCCTGTACCCACGCTCAAGAGGGAACGCCTATTAAACGCTTATGAGGATGCATGAGGAAAAGTGGCTTGTGCACGCTATGTTTAAAAGTTACTATTTGCATCACTCATACAATCTTACTTTCCAAAAGAAGATTTGCAATTTTTCCAGTAAGTCAGACTCACCACCAGTGAGTGAAAATGGGGACCAGCACGTAGGAAAGCCTTATGTAAACATATCGCCAGAATGATTGACAATTAGGAGGACCACTTATTAGATAATCCATCAGGAAAAAGAACATCCTCCACTATACCTTTATTATAAACCTTCTTTACAACAAAACACCCTGTGGAAGAATATATATAAAAAAACAAAAATATGGCTTTTTCCAAAACATGGTATATGTATCATGTTGTTCCTTTGTTAGATTGGCCTTTTGAAAATAAATGCCATCATTTTGGCATTAAATAACATACTATAATTCATTCTATATTTTGTATTAAAAATCTTTTCTTGTTCTGAGGAAATTCTTATCCTACAGTAAATGTCAGGTTTTTATTTGATGGCAGAGAAAAGCAGAAGTGAAGGCTTGAAAACAATAAAGTTGATTCTTGTTCTGTCGTGTTGTGCAGCCTTGCTGTAGCTTTGCAGGTGACAGATGTGTACCTAGAACGAAGCAGAGGAACACTTTGGGCTCAACAAACCTTGTTACTAACACTGGTTTGCTGCACACTTTCATGTTTTGCTTTGTGTGTGTCTGGATTTGGCTTTTCAGCGTGACTCACCCACAGAAGAAGAAAAACAATATCTGCAATACAAAATGGGTTTGAATCCTGCAGCAGTTTGCCAGTACTGGCAATAACTTAATTATCTGGTGATAAATTGATGATTTCTCTGCAAAATTTAAGAGATGGGGACATACACCAGCCTGCAAATTAATTTCAAACCCATACATCTGTTAAATCAGCTTGGTTTGAAATGAAGACAGCTTTCTTTATATGTAGATTATTTCCATTGTGCATTGTTGTTATAGTTTTAAACAGTGACGCCTGACTTCCTGTTTCCCTGGGCTAAAGATTTTACATGACACATAGTTTCTCTCTGCAAAGAAAGGGAAGTGCAAGAGGAAAGACAACACAGTAAATCAGCTGCTGGTTGATCATTATAACTCAGTAAATGGAGGCAAATAGATTCCAAATAAGAGGCGCTTAATTAGACATGCAAATTTTTTTAGTAAGTGGAACAAGTGGGCATGTTGTGGGTGATCTACTAGGATTCCTGTGCAAATGTTAAGTCATGTAAACCAGTGTTGGTCAGCCTCATTAAAATGAACAGAATGCATATTCTGCAGGCTTAATTAGTCAGAAAATTAAGATGAGGTTCTAAGACATGTAGTTGTAGGTAATAATGATGATCATTAAAAAAGTATTCTATTAAATAAAATGTATAGCATATTTCACATATACAGCCTATCACTAAATAATACAAAAAGTAAAAGAATAAAAAGTAAAAGAAAATTATTAGAAGAAATAAAATGATAAAATTACTAGTTAAATAAAATAAAAGTGAAATCTCATTAAACGTGGGAAAGCTGTCTTTGTCTATTATTACAAAAAATCCCATTTACTTTTTTAGATAATTTAAACACAAATTCTATCAAATAATCTATACATGATTCATATTTGTTTGTATAATAAATCTTTACTATATATTAACACAATCTTATTATAAATGAACACTAATGAGTGTGTTTGTTTTGAAATACATAAAATGTGTTATTTGAATTGCATAAAGGTAAACTGATTATTATGCAATGCAAACAAATAAACTTTATGCATCAAAAATAAATACACTCGTTGGTATTGATTTGCAGTAAGTATACTTTATTAATTCTAAATACATAAACTTGACAGTTATGCATTTTAAATGAATAAACTATATTAAATTAAGGAATATGCATCATATAAGGTTTATTCAATAGGTTTGTGTAACAATTATCTAAATCAAGTAAATGGGAATTTATTATGTCATAAAATCAAATCAATTTAAAATTTGGTTGAAATATTTTTGTGAGTGAAACATGACTGAGATTTATTTGTTTTTGGGTCTTGGGGAAAAAATCTGTCTTAACAGAAAAGCTCCCAAAGAACAGTTTACCGGGTAGGTCATTTTTTAAAGTTTTTCTCCTTTGAAACATGTGTCTCTGTGTTGATATAAATACACTTAAAAAGGGCATTTCACAAATCTTAAACAATGGCTGCTTATGCTGCCTTCAAGTACCACTGGGAAAGGGAAGTTTTAAACACCTAAAACGGATTTTGACAGTTATTTTAGTTCTAGAATAAGTTAGTGATCCTATTTAAAATGTTTAAAGTGTTGAATAATCTATCTCTGCAGGTGTTACCAATGCTGTACTTTGTTTATAGAATTTATTACATCTCGGATCAGCTCTAAATTTGCAACAGTTTTTACGTTTAATAACAAAATGAAAACAATTTAATTTTAGAAAATAAGAAAATTTGTCCAAAATAAAAAAAAACCAACAACATTCATATATTGTGATTTTAGGACCAGAATGTTTACTTAAACTAGAATACTGTGTCTTTACACCCCTACTAACAGTGGTGGGAACTGCTCATCCGACGCAAATTGGATGTAAACCACCCAATGAGGCTCTGTAACTTAACTTCAGGCATCCCGAGATGGTAATGAGTGATTCAATTTACATCCATGACTTTATAATGCAAAGATTTAACTCTAATCTTTTGGGGGTGTGCGAATAAATGACATCAAATCTGACTTTGAACATTTATCTCCTCCTGCCTTGGCCTGGTTTTCTCGTCTCATTTACAGATTTAGAGGTAATTAGATGAGTGATTGCTGTGAAATATCAGCCAAAGGCAGCTGGCCCAGGTTCAGCTGTGGATCTCAGTGACGTTCATTTCTAGAAGGAAGCCCAAAATGAGGAACACAAAGACGCACGGCTGTAATCGTTAAACTGACAGAGAAAGAAAGTTCAGCTCTGTGAGTGAAGGAGGTGAATATTTAAAAATGATCAGGTTGGTGAGTCAAAAGGTTAGTAACTGAAACTGTTTTCCAGAGAAACAGACTTTGTTCTTTGCTTTCCTTTTCTGCAGTTGCGTAGGTGCAGCCCAGAATACATAGTGGTAACATCTATATTGAATCTTTCTACGTTCCTGGTTAATATTCGGTGGCGATGTTTGCTGGAGCTCGGTGTCCTCCGTGCAGAGAGGCTAACAGCACATGGGAGGAGGTTGGGATAATGTGACACAAACAGAGACAGCATAATCAGTCTGTATCCCCCACTAACCTGCATGATTCTATGAAATCTGTGTTTTGTTTTTTTGTGGCTGGGTTCGTGTTGTTTTGCAGGATCATTTTTCTAAGATGATGTCACCAGTAATTGGCTGATTTACAAATGGAGACATCTGTGATTCAGCAGGACACCAGCACAAAACCACCTCCAGCACACAGACGCACCTGTATCTTCATCAAGTCCCCATATGGAGCACTGACAGGGCCAAAAAGGTTTATTTATTTATTAAGGTAATTAAAGCTGAACAAATATAAGCACAAAAAGAGAAGAGGATTCAGATTATGAAGTCAGAAAAACCTGGTTCCAGTTTTCATTTAAAAACCAATTATGTGATCATTTATCTTTTTTTTATTGAACAGACATTAATCTATAGATATCCTGTATTTTGGATCTTTCAGTCAGCTCTCTGCTTGTTCTGTGGAAGTGATGCCATATTTAATCTTTAGGACAGTACCACATTCTGGAGGAGTTTTATGCTTGGTTCAGTCACTTTATCAGCCATCTTTATCCCTCTCTGACATCCTCTTCTACTACAAAACATACCTGCCATCTCTGTCTCCATCCAAGACATGAGCATCCTCCCCTCCTTATTTATCATCTCCAGATGCAGCACAAAGCTGTGATAACACAGACTCTAACAGACGGGTTCGAGTCTTTCCATCCCTGCAGCAAGGCAGCAAAAGAGATGCTACTCTCTATTTGATTAGGGTGTGCAGGACCAGGGACGTGTGTTAAGGCTGGAGATGGACTGCCCTGGTCTAGGCATTTCTACCTGTTATCTCTGGCGAAGTGGGGCCTGTCAGCATGCCAGTGGGGCTGACTGTGACTTAGGACCAGAAACATCGGCATGGCTGCTCCTCACTGCAGATGGTGTATGAAAGACATTCCCAGCTCCAGTGTCTTCATCCAAGCTACCATTATCATTAATGTTGCACCGATACCAGTATCAGGCAGGGTCCCAATCCAGCACTAAAATGGTGGCATCGGTATCGGCGAGTACCAACAAATAGGGCACCGATACAATTTTGAGAGCAAAAAGTTTATTCAGCTATTGTCACCAATTCCAGGTAGGCAATAAAAAGTTCTACTGGATTCACTTTGCATTAGTCTTTTTCCTGCTTCACAAAGGTAGGCAGCAGCTTAACAAAGCCATGATGGCAATTATTTTACATCCAGGTAGTATGCAGTTCTTCATATATACACACACATCCATTTCAAACAGAATGTATCGGTATGGTATTGGTATCGACCAATACTGCACAGCCAGGTATCTGGTGTCGGGATTGGGGCCAAAAAATGGCATTGGTGCAACACTAGTTATCACTATACAATTCTTGATCTCACTTACTAGAAATCTCACTTTGCTGTGGTGTTAAAGAAGAATAGCAAACGTTTCAGGGTTTTTGCATTTGGTTGCTCCTTTTGGCAACAAGTTGAAATGACACAAGTGTTGTGCGCATGCATGGGTGCAGAGAGAAAGCACTACAGTCTGCCTCTGCAACGCCCAGGTCTTTTGTTTAGAGGTGTAATGTCATCTGGGATAAGAATATTTTAATTATTCAAGGTATTTTAAATGACTTATCATACTTTTTTTTTATCAAAAAGAGAGCTTTTCAACTTTATACAAGTCTAATACTCTTGCCTGACGTCTTCCACTGCAAGAAATTGAAATCAAAATAAGTAATTTT
>NW_015150836.1:248916-251086 GCF_000732505.1 Cyprinodon variegatus
TTTCAGGGTTTTTGCATTTGGTTGCTCCTTTTGGCAACAAGTTGAAATGACACAAGTGTTGTGCGCATGCATGGGTGCAGAGAGAAAGCACTACAGTCTGCCTCTGCAACGCCCAGGTCTTTTGTTTAGAGGTGTAATGTCATCTGGGATAAGAATGTTTTAATTATTCAAGGTATTTTAAATGACTTATCATACTTTTTTTATCAAAAAGAGAGCTTTTCAACTTTATACAAGTCCAATACTCTTGCCTGATGTCTTCCACTGCAAGAAATTGAAATCAAAATAAGTAATTTTCCCTTAAAATTAGTGCATTTTCTATTGAATTGAGGAGGGAAGGGAGACAAATTGCCAATGGAACAAGACAATTTACATTTAAAATAAGAAAAACACATTTTGTGTCTTATTTCGAGAGGATATTATCTAATTATCTTTTTATAAGAGTAAAAGTACTCATGCCATTAGCAAATCATCTTATTTACCAATTCAAATGAAGGATAAATGCATTTAATTTAAGATAAATTTACTTATTTCTGGATCGTTTTTGTGGTGTTGATGGAGTTTTAGGTGAACTTATGGCTGCTCTCATCTTCACAAACTGTGGACCCTGTTCCATTGCTGTGGAATAGATTCAATAAGGCTTAGAGCATCAAACCCCCGCTCACATCCAGAGAATCTTCCTATCATTAACTTAAAGGGACACTCTTGAACTTGTTCTGCTTTTAATTAGCAAAACATCTGGTATTGCTTTTACAAATACATGTTCTTTCAAAGTCTAATAACCTGCCATCTTAAATAAAAGTGTTCTTGTAGCTTTGAATTAGGAGTTAATAGATATATATGTCCAGGTGCCATATTGGGTTGTCTCTATGTGATGGAAGTTGCTAACGTGTTTCATGTTTATGTGAAGATGTACTGTCGCTGGAGGCGGAGCATAAAACAGCAAGGATGACGGTGGTTCATGGCGTTTTTCATTGAAATGGCGGACCATCCATACTGTTGCCCAGTGGGAGAAGGAAAGTAACAAGGAAAAGTGAAAAAAGTTCCAACCTTTTACTAGGCGAGATAATTCATGAGGGGGCGGGGCTTCAAAATAAACAGGGAAGTTGCAAGCTTTCTGCTGGACAGGTAAGTTAATTTCATATAACAGCAATTTTTATTTCTGGCTTATGTTAAAAACAACTCAGTGTGGTCAAGCAACTTCTCCGTCCTCCCAGAAGATCTTTTTTTAATGCGTTTCAAGATTTATCTCATGAGTCAAGGGTAATGGGGATTGATGTTTTCCCTTTATGAGTGCAGCATGAGCTCACAGCTTGTAACAGTAGCGCTGTATTTTGGAAGCCATCATATTGATTGTTCACTCCAAGGATCAGATACTAGCTCTGGCTAATATAATCAGAGCCAGAATCAGACTTACTTTATTAATCCCTTGTGGAAAATTCTTTTCTTGAGAATCAAATAATCAAATCAAACAAATAATCATTTGTTATTCGCTTAACTCGCCACTAAACAGTTAGTCAGTATGATAATCTGACACCCTGCAGCCTATAGAGGCAACTGTGGTGAGTAGTGAAGGGTAGTTTTTCATGTCAGGTAAAAAATTATATTTACCTTTAAAGTTGAACAATGCATCTGTAGTTAAATCTAATGGATCACTACAGTTTGGTGTGCCTGGTGTGAAAAGAAATACACCACTAGCTTTTAGTTTTAGCCAACCTGAATATAAAAAAAGGATTATTCTAAGTAAAGTTTCTTTTGATTTGTTCAATTAAAAGACTTCTTAGATTTCAAATACAACTGAATTAATTTTACTTTGTTTCTAAATTCATTGTCAGTTAAACCAGAAACTAAGAAGAGAGTTTAATCTTCAGTGAATGTAAATTTAATCTCTTGGGATCAACAAAGTACATTTCTTTCAAATAAATTCTAGTTGAGATCAGAATGAGCAGTTTTTAAGTATATTCTAGTGGTAAATAATCTCTGTGGTTAGAAAATAATTAAAATGAGAGTAGAAATAAGCATAAATGTTGTTTCATTTTTATCTCAGGATAAACATGGTTCTGCTTTGCAGCTATAAGCCAGCAAACACATGCATAGAGAGAAATAAAAAATAAAGGGAACACTCAAACAACAAATCCTAGATCTGAATGAGTGAAATGTTGAAACAATGGAG
>NW_015150836.1:251929-265451 GCF_000732505.1 Cyprinodon variegatus
TCACACTATCCACATGGAGTTGGTTTCTAACCGTTTGTGCAGACACATGTTAGGTTTCTGTTTTCTTTGATGTTTTTCTTTTGAGTATCCAGTTTTGCTTTTCTCGTTGTTTCTTAGTTTTTATGGTTTAATTCTTAGTTTAGCGTGTTCTTTGGTTTTTTCTCTGTAACTGTTTCAGTCTTGGTGCTGTTATCTTTTCATTTGAGTGTTTAGTTTTACTATTCTCCATGTTTTTTTAGCCTTAGTTAATTATTATTTTGTTGTATTCCCTAATTATTGTCAGTCTTCCAGGTTTTTCATTTGTTGCCCTCTGCTGCCCTCTTGTGTTCTCCTTTTTCCCTAGCTCCTGTTTTGTTTCTGCTTCTGTGCTCACCTGTTTCCTATCTGCTCATTAGCCCCCTCTTTGTCTCTGTCTCGTTTAAAGGCTCTCTCTGTTCACTTCCTCTTGGCTGGGTCCTCGTCTTCCTTCGTCTTACATGCTCCAACTTTGTCTCTCTGAGCCTTCCTCCTTGAGTTTTAATTCCCTGATGTCTCCATGGTTTTCTGGTTTGTTTTCTACTCATTTTTACATGTTTTGAATTTTGGACTCCTGGTTTCTTGTTTGTATTTGGACTTCCTTTTTGGCTGCCTGTTTGTTTGGACTTTGTTTTTTCAGTTACTCTTTATTAAATCAACCATAAATTCACCTCTGCCAGCCTGCCTCTGCTTTTGGGTCCTCAACCCACAAACAAATTCTGACAACACAGGCCAGTGTATTCTCATTATCAGTTCGTATGAAATCGTACGAAAAGTTATGCACAGTATTTCGTACGTTTTTGACGTTTTTCTCGTCGTATTTAGTCGTATTTTTAAGTCTTGCCTCAAGACAAGATATCCTTGCGCATGCGCATCTTCAATAACATACAATTTAACATATAATTAACCCTAACCCTGACCCTAACCCTAAGATACAAAACAGCAAGCAACCTAGTGAGAGACATCATGAAGTAATTATTGCACTCTCTGTCCCAGTTTTACGTTCGTCCGCGGCTCTGCTTTTTTCGTCTGTCTGGCTGCGCATGCGCACTGATCTGTTTTTTCGAGGAAAAACGTCAAAAATGTACGAAATACTGTGCATAACTTTTCGTACAATTTTATACGAACTGATGATGAGAATATGTTGCACAGGCACATCTGGGGCCTGCTGGAGGTCTTTTTGCAGGGCTCTGGCAGTGCTCCTCCACTTCCTCCTTGCACAAAGGCGAATGTAGCGGTCCTGCTGCTGGATTATTGCCTTCGTAGGGCCTCCTCCACATCTCATGGTGTACTGGCTTATCTCCTGGTAGCGCCTACAGCCTTTGGACACCACGCTGACAGACTCAACAAACTTATGTCGTCTTATGCCACCATGAGTGCAAAAGAATGACCAACTTTCAAAAGCGACCTAAACATCTGGCAGAAAGCATAGGTACTAGGAGTGGAACAGTTCACAAAATCCATGATTCGGTTCGGTTCACGGTTTCGTGGTCACGGTTTTAGGTTCGGTTCGGTATATGTTGATTTTTAGCCTGACATGTTGGTTGTGTTGTTGTTAGCATAAACAAACAAGTTGCACAATGCTTGCACACTGTTACACTTTTATCCACAACTTTCTTTCCGCCGTCATCGTAGGTCACTCTAAATGCAAAGTGGTCCCATACAGCAGACCTATAGTGCTGCTGGCGCGTCTTCCAACTCCTGTTCTTTCCCACTCGCCATACCCACACAATTCTCCACAACAACTGATTTTTTTCTGCTACATCCAGCTACGCTGCTTCGCTTCTTCTTCTTGTTTACTACTGGTGGTTGGCTTTGGTCGCAGTACCGCCACCTTCTGCTCTGGAGTGTAGACGCTTCGCCTATGAGAAAAACAAGCAGCACATGAACCAAACGAAACACATGCGAACCGAACCGAGACAGTCGAACCGTACAGTTCAGACGGTTTTCAAAAACCGTTCCATCCCTAATAGGTACTGAGGGAGGTCTGTGGTCCCAGCTTGCAGAAACACTCCTTTATTGAGTGTGTTTTGCCAATTGCCAATAATTTCAACCTGTTGTCTTTTCCATTAACAGAACAGCTTGTGAAACTGATTGTTTTGCTTCCTAAGTGAAAACTATGATTTAACACTTGATTTGATTGAAGTTATATTGTGTTGTTTATGTGTTTATTTTTTTGAGCTGCGTAAATTCAGCACAGTGCTACATTAATTCAGGTTTGCATTAAGGCAGAAATTATAAAACTGTTTAAGTCGATCTATACGTTTAAAGCAATATAAATGAACCCTGGCCAACACTTTATTTAACTTTTATATTTAATTCAGTCAGCAAAAAGACTTCCGCTGACTCTCCACTGAGTGCATCAGTGAATCAGCCAGAAATATGTGATGGTGCATATTAAAGCCAGTCAGTAAAAAAGAGGGGGATTAAACAACTGGAGCTCAATATGGAAGAATATTTCCAGTGTCCGTGAATTATTTATAAAAGTTAGCAGAGCCCGTGGATGAAAGTGCTGGGTGGCTTCGCCGTAATAAGCTGCTGCTCCAGAGTGGAAACTCTTTTTTATTCAGGCTGCTGCACACTGCAATCATCATGTGTGGGAAGAGTTCTAGATGCACAGTTCAAATTGTTAACCAGAAAGACCCAAAATAAAATGATACAAACAGATATACACTAGAAAACATATTCATGTCTGCTACTTATATATTGAGAGTCGCTGAACTAAAGACAGCTGGAATGGTGATAAATGTTTCCATTTGTTCAAACAGTCACCCAGTGATTTGTTTTATACATGAGAAATCAGAACTACCTCTAAGTTAGGGAAAACAAAAAAGGTCCGGTGGGTGACAAATAAATTACATATAACTGTAATAAATCTCAAAGTAAATTAAGGAAGTATGATTGTATTTAACTGTAATGGATCTGATAACAGACGTATGGATGTTGTTTTTTTGGCGTTCTGTTTTATTTTTAGTTTTATTCTTGTCATGGTTCTCAGATTTTTGGACTCTGAGTTTGTAGTTTTTTTCCAGTTATTAGTAATTCTGTTTTGTTGATCTTTGGTTTATTTTCTATTATATTCAAGCAGTCTTTAGTTATTCTGTTGCCCCTTGTGCTTGTTTCCTTTCCCCTTGGCTTCCTTCTAGTTAGTTCCACTCAGACCTGCTCCTTATTCAGCTCATTAGTCCATCCTTTGTTCTGTTCCCCTTATATACTCCACCTCTGCAGTCACTCAGTGCTTGTTCGTTGTTGTTGTTTAGTTGTTCCTTAGGCTCTGGCCTCCCACGTGAGTTTTCTGGATTTTTGGATCTTAGTATTTTGGTTTTTTGGTTGTCTGCCTCTGTTTTTTCATAAAATCTACAAGATACACCTCTTGTGACAAGTCTAGTTTTTGTCAAACTGTCATTTTAGTTTTTATTGGTTTAAGGCTACATTCACACTACAGGCCTTGATGCTCAACTATATGCAACTTGTGTGCGATCGCCTCTGTGAACTCCATTCATACAGCCTAAGTGTCCCGCATGTGCAGTAGATGATGCAATGATGTCACAAGCAAGCGTGCTCTGTGTTTACGGAAGTAAACATGGATGGTAGCGCTGGAGCTCATCTAGCGATCTTTCCCAACCTTAAAAACTCAATCTTTCCAAGATGGTTAAACATAAATACTACTCTCCGCATTATCGTCCACCAAGAGGCCTGAGTCGCATTGGAAAAAATTAGATCTGTGTTGTTCAGACTGACATGAAAAGATAAGATCCAGGTCACATATGGGCAAAAAATTTGGATTTGGGTCACTTCAGGCTGTGGTGTGAACATACTGTAGCGTTTGTCATACAAACTCTTTTTTGTTTAGTCAAGTTTTAGTTAAGTCAAGTTTTGGAAAAGGATTCATGTTAAACTTTCAGTAGCCTATAACAATTGAATCGAATGTATTTCCAAGGGGACAAATCCTTCTCATTTTAACAGTCTCAAACAATACAAAGTATCGCATTATTTTAAAATGAAAAACGGGGCATCCTTTAATCATTTGAGAAGACTAAAGCCATGTTGCCCTGTTTTCTTCAACTGGTGGTTCTTTTGTTTACTTTAACCCCAGAAAATGTTGATATATTGAAAACTTACAATGATGCAATGTAATTTTTTCTGCTAATGGAATCTATGGAGCGGCGTCTTTCTTCAGAAGTGGGAGATTTAACGCTTCTTAGTATTAGGTCAAAATGTTTTATGTTTAGTCAGATTTGACTTTGGTTACTTTCATAAAACTGTTATTTTACAGTAAAATATTTGCTGGATTTTTTTCTCTATACAAAGAGCCACAGCCGTCAGCTGTTATTCGCTGCTGGGGTTTCCTGCTCCTGGTAGAAAAAACTTTTTGAGCTCAGCCTCAGTTTGATCAGTTTTCAGACTTTTTTTTATGTTATCCCTGAGGAATATGGAAGGCCATAATATATCATGAAAGACAATGTGATAAAAAAAATATATAAATGAATGTGCCATGAAATAAATATAAGTAATATTTCTGTATTTATGTAATACCTTATTTTCATAATTCACAGTTAAAAGTCCCATTAGGTAATTAAAATACATAAAAAATGATGAACTGAATAATAGAATGTGATTTAAAAAATAATTAAATGAAAACTGAATATAGATGCTTCACTTTATATGTATAAACAAGATAAAGTTAAGCTACTTATATATTTTCAGGGTGTCATCAGTCTATTTACATTGTTATTATTGGGGTTACAGGCTGAAATGATTGGGAACATGTGTGCTAGATTTTGGTATCAACACATCCCTACTTATAAGTGGATTTATTATCTCTCTTCAGCCAGAATCTGACATCTGGTGACTGAGATGATTCCCTCCAGATCAGCAGTTTATCTTTGCTTCCTACCCCCGTCTCTCAGCAGCCTCCATGCTGTTCTGAAGCAGCAACCAGCAGCCAGACATTAGCTATGATGAGACCTTCTGTTTCGCTGAATTAATTATTAATTATCTCGACCTCCAGAGAGAGAAGAAGGGGTCCGCTCTGCAGCTCTAACGTCTACCACAAATGAGACAGCTGGTTACAAATTAGTAATCAGCAAGCGTTTCAAGGCAAATTCATTTGAAATTCATAAGTTTTTAATAAAGTCAGGGGAGTGTGAAGTTTTGGACCTATTATGCATCTCCTTATAACTTGTGGTTAAACCATTGAACCTTAGAAACTCTCCATTCCTTACTTGCTCTGTAAAAAGCCTTTCACTCCTCCGATTTTCCTCTGTATTTGCCATAAATGTCATGTATACGCATTAAGAGTTTTATCACAGCTTCAGGAACATTTTAAATAACTACATTCCATAATGCTTCCATTGGATTTAAGAGAGAGGAAGCATCAAGTTGCAGCTAATCCAATGTTTAACTGATCACCACCAGTCTAAACACTTTTAAATTTTGTGGCCACTAGAAAGGGCCAAAAGAAGGGGTGAAAAACGAGCAAATTTGTTGGTGCCCATGATCAACAGCCATCAACCATTTAAAATAATAATAATAAAAAAAAACTCTAATAAAAAGAAATATTTAATTTAGAAAGTATTATTAACACTAAATTTATTTTACTTTGTAAACAATCTTAACTTGTCGAATTTGTTTAAAATGGTTGAATCCACCTCCAAATCAGGAACTTTAACGAGAAGCTCATAAGGTAGCTCCCTTTTCTCCCAATATGAGATCGCATTGCCATGACAACCACTGAATTTATACATTTCACTGTTGTTTTGGTAAATTTTTCAGTGCAGGTAAATGTTAATGCTCTGCTCAAACACGTGAAATGTTCCAAACAGAAATTTCAAAACATTAAAGAATAAAAACTGTTTTTATATATTATAGTATATAGTATGTATGCATTTCAGAATGATTTTAACAATTTAAAAGGATGTAATAGCTGTTTGATGCAACATCTGTTACGTTAAAGTTAGGGCTCCAGCAACAGTAAGGCGAAAAACACCACAAATTTGTGGCAACATCTAAACAATGTTGACACTGTTCTAATTAAAGTTGCTTATATTAATCCTATACTATTCTTTTTTTTTTGTCTTGAATCATATTTTTGATTATCATGGGAATTTGAGTTGAAATACGGTCAGTCCACGTCCTATGTTTGTCCATGTGTAGTTTTTATATATTCTGGCAGATAAATATCGGATATTGGCCAATATCTGATATATATCAGCATCGTTCTGTAGAATCCCGCATCGGTTGGGATCTGTTAAAAAGGATCAGCTATCACTGGAACATGATGTTTGATCAGCAGAGAACATTTCTACTGCTTACACTGAGTAACAAATCAGATAACTGCTTACATTTACTATCTGCTATCAGAGCCTTTAATCTTTTCATAAAAGTCAGAACTCAAATAAAAAACGAGAAAACATGTGTCTCCGATACAAAACGTAGCAACATCAGCATTCCCCAATTTGTACAACGACTGCAGGAAATCAGTGCAAAATGAGCTGCAATCTGTGTCTTACAACGCCACAACATCGGACATTTGGTCAAGTCGCACATCCGAGCCCCTCAGCCTCTCGATTCATTACATAGACAGAGAATAGAACCTGAGAAGTATAAGTCTAAAATGTTTTAGATAATTATCGATAAATTTTTTCTTATTGATTTGCTTTTTTTCTAAACAAACTGTTTTATATTATATTTGAACAGAAGTGAAGGATTGGTGATGTGGGCTTATGCTTGTTATATCCTCTGCAAGAACCGCAGAAACGTGCTCTTGTTTTGACTTGTCTTTCTTTATGAGTACTTACAATTAACAGTCCCGTCCACTACAGCTTACATCACACCCACAACAGAAAAACCAACATCACGATCACTGCAGTTTTGAATAGATAGATGGATGAGAAGGAGGAGAAAAGCATAAGGCTTTATATCGTTTAGTAGAAGATATATATTTAAATGTTACTAGTTTTACAATGCTGTCCGTGATGTTACAGGTATGTCATTCACAAACGCATACAGGGTTCAGCACTAGAACAATCCCACAGCTGTTCTTAGACATCCTGCATGGAATGTTCTGAGCAGATGATGCCTTGTTAGGAGCCCTCTATACAGAGCTGTGGGAATATAAAGATCCCATTTTATTCTTGGAGCTGTAGGAGCAAGTTAAAAATTGCTTACTCCCTGTGGAGTATTTAGTGACCTTTAATTCTCTGCATGCTGTCACAGAATTAACTATGAACCCTCTGGGTGTCAAAGTGTGATGTATTCAGGGCTGCTTGTCTGACATCTGAAGTAGAAAGTTTGAAATCAGCAGGACGATGATGCTAAATACAGCAACAGCGGGAAAAAACGATGCATGGTGGTATGGGGTGGTCTGCTTTTATTTGAAACAGGGACATTACACAACATTTTATTGACCTTTTAAATAAAGAGGAATGATGCAGGTGCCAGATTTGAGCCAGATTGCTAATTTCCACCCTCAGTCCCTGGACAGGTTGATGTTATGCAAGTAAACAGCAGTTAAGTCTAAATCATTAAAACAATAAACCTGTATATATTATACATTTTCTATATACTAAAATACATCCACCCACCTGTCATGATTCTGCATTTTTTTGGTTCTGTTTAATTTATCTTTTTGAGTTTTAAGTTACACTTTATTTCGTGTCTTTCTGTGTTTTCTAGGTCATTGGTTTCATTTCCATTTTGAGTCATTCTAGTTGTTTTCTGGTTGTATTTGAATTTCTATGTATTTCTTGTTTACTCTCTGTCGCCTCCTTGTGTCAGTCTCTTTCCCCCTACCTCCCTTCTAGAGCCTTCTGTCCACACCTGCTCCCAATCAGTTGATTGCTCCATTCTTTGTTCTATTTAGCATATATACTCCTCCTCTGCAGTTACTCAGGGCTGGATTCTTTTTATTTCTTCATTCCCTCCTTAAGCCACATGTTCCCATTTGTTCTGGTTCCTGTGTTCCTTATATAGTTATTGTTGGGTTAATCTTCGGTTACCACCACTGTCTAATAAATCTGCAAGAAACCACCTCAGCTTCCGTCTCTGCATTTGGGTCCTCTAAAAATCTCCACACAACCTGACAGAACCAAACACAGCTCCTATTAAAACCATTTACAAAAACGTATGTCTATACACATACATCAATAGGCATCAAGCCCAACATCCACCTCTTCTAAACAATACCATAAAAATGAGTGAATTGTCTCTTTAACTGTCTCAGGGTTTCCGAATCGCCTGCCTATGACCTTAATAGTCTGTCTCATCATGTTTTCAGCCCTCATTAGGGCTGGGACTCCCTATGTTTACAAATTACAGGTATTTTTTGTAGGAAGTCCCACAGCGACACTGACACCAATGCATGTTTGTAAATTTTGCCAATTAAAATGTTAGGACATTGTTATACTTTTTTACTTTGAAAAGCATAATTTCTTTTTTACTGCCTGCTCAGCTCAGACACTTCAGTTTTGATTGTCTCTTTAGAGAGTTAGATTCAGTGAGATACTTTAAGGAGGTCCAGAATATGTAATATTTAGCATTCCTGAGTGATTCCTACCTCCAGCTACAGCCCACCTGATCCCCCATTGTCTGTCAGGCTATGCTCTTTCCACTGCTTTTAATGGATTAATGTGCTTCTTTTATCTGAGACAAAGTGCTGCTTTTTAACATGGATCTAATGAGAAACTGTAACAAAAACCTGCTTTTTCAGCAAAGAAGCCCTGATGATGCGCTGAAGTTATTACATAACTCCCTACTGCAGTATTCACTGTATACCAACAGCCTGCACCACATGGGAATGGAGCTGCAGCTTTCATTGCTTTACTAAGAGCTCTGGCTGAATGGTTGATGATGTCAAAGCAGATGTGAGGCCGACGTATACACTGAGGCTAAATAAATAGAGAATTAAAAGCAAATGAGCTGGAAGAAAAAGCAGAGGGAATCTACTTTTTACAGGAAAACATGCCCTGAGATGACTTATGTTAGGTGATATAAAAATGAAATAGAAACGAAAGTCTGCTCTCTGAAGGTGTTCTATCTGTTGAATTCTGATGTAGAGACAGATTAAGTCCAGCAGCTGCAGCTCAATCACTCCCTAGTCAGGAATTACTGCATTTATTCTCAATAAAACTAATTTGGCTTCACAATGATCTGCTTGTGTTTACATCTGTGAGAAAAACTGAAAATATGAGATCAGATTTTTTTGGGTTCCCACCATGTTTTCCCTTCACCTTCATCTGCTTTTCTTATTGAATTTAGCTCACGTGTTTTTGGAAAGTGCAAAACAAGGAAAAGCAGAATTTTACCTCACTGCAATCTCCCAGGAGGAAAGAGAAAAAGAAAAACAGCACAATTTGAAAAAAGGCTCTGCCTCTGCTTAGATGGACACTGAAAGCAGTGCTGCTTAGAATGAGCAGAGAGTCTGCAACAGCTGGGTCACAGCGGAATTTAGAACTCAGACAAAAACTGCTCCAAAAAGTTAAAGCAGGTTTTTAAAAATACTGTTTATACTGAAACTTTTCTGCTGTTCCTCCCAGCAAAACCAGAACAACATCTGTATTCAAACTGAATCTCTAAATGATGCTGCTTTAAACTGTGATGATGTTATAGATGATCAGCTGGCCTTTAAAGATCATGTTGTCTCTCCTTCAGTCCACCTGTATTGCTTTATAAAACAGACCAGGCTCACGTTATCGCTGGCTCCTGGTGCAGTCTAGGGTAATATCCTGCCTTAACTTTATGTAACTGGTACCATGATCTTGGCGCTGATGACTGGCTTGTTTACTCATTTCATTCTCCTGCCTAGCTCTACCCAGTTTCTCATTGCCACTCATCATATTCACCTGTTCCAGCTTCTATTTAATCTGCTTACATTAATGTTTTTGACAGCCATCTTAGATTTAGTCTGTAGGACGAAAACTATTATTAGTCTTAGTTGCATTTTAGTCATTATGATATGGTCGGTTTTAGTCGACAAAAACTTTAAAAGGTTTTAGTCTAAATTTAGTCAGTTTTAGGTTGCAAAAATTTAACCGTTACAATTTCCAATAACAACCAGATTCTTTACCGGACTGACAGCTCTTGGCTAGATACTACAATTGCTGGATATAGAATGCTTCCGTGCATTGCATCATTGCTGTTGGGTAAAAAACTTTGATTTATAGAATATTCAAATAAACTTTTTTATGAATAAATACCCTACTTTTATACAAAAAAAAAAAAAAAAGTGTCTCACAAACGCTGTGAAAATAGCTGATCTATTTCAACACATGATATTGGTTAACAAAATGAACAATAAAGGAATTATTTTAAAGGTATAAAGTTTATTCCTTTTCTTCCACTTCATGATCTACTATGAATTATAAATTACTTACCGATCAATAAAATTTTTCATTGCTCCAAAAAAAAGAAACAAAAACATTCTTTTTTCTACTTTAGCAATTTTGGCTTTATTTGTGAGGACTTTTCCTTTTGTCACTGCTGCTCAAGGGTCAAAGTAGATTTAAATTCACAGAGTTCGGACATAAAAGAAATACAGAGAGAACCAACATCTTTATCCAAAATAAAGAGTATGCAATTAAATATTTTCTTTGGATATAATTTAAGGATTCCTTTTGGTAGAAATTAAAGAATGTTTAGCATCACCTCTTGTGAACTGGAAGAAATAAAATCTTAATAGTTAGACAAAGGGTTTTTTTGCGTTTGGCAGGGAATGATCAGCGACATATAGTTTATTTAGTAGCGAGAGCAGGACAAGTCATACTGCTGAGAGGGGTAAAACGCAGACTCTGAGCTACGTGCGCGAAGACACATTTCTGCACAAGCACAGCTGGAGGATCAGAGTTTGTCAGGGTTCAGTGTGCATTACCAGACCATTCCGGGTTATTTACTCCCCTGCTGCTGCTCCCGTGATCAATCTGTGGTCATGCAGAATGTCCAGCACTGCTCGCCAGGCGGGCTGCATGACCAAACAGGTTGCAGCAGCATGGCTGATACTGCTTAGCTTGTCTACCAGATTACAGTTTAAACGCCTGACCGCCCACCCTCTAATTTTGTTTGTCTCGTCTTGTCTGGTTAATGAAAACTCAAACCTATGTCTGGTTATGTTTTAGTCATCAAAGATCCATGTCTAGCTCATCTGTTTTCGTTATCATCATGAAAAAAAGGAGCGGGAGACTAAATAACTTCATCATCGTCATTGTTGATGAAAACAACACTGACTGCTTTCTCCAAGTCTTCAGTGTCAGATTATTCTTGAGCCTTTGGTTTGAGGATTATTCAAGCTTTAATTATTGTGTTCTGATTAACTGATCCTAACCCATTTTGCTTCTGGACCTTTGAGCTTGCCTCCCCCTGTTCTGCTTTGTTTGCCTGACCTGTCTTTGGACACCTGCTCTATTGTGAATACAACATTGGACATCTGACTTCTATGAGATTTTCTCACCTCTGGTTCTTTTCATTTATTTGAAAGAGCCATTCAAAAGAATCGATTTGTTCATCAGTGTCATGTATATATTATTTGATATCAGTTTTTTGGAGTTTTCTAACATCCTACAGCTTTTAGATGCATCCCCTATTTAATAGACCTAAACACATGAATGGCGATACTTTTCTTTTCAAAACTGTTAGACGCTGGATATATCAAATGTAAGCAGCTCTTAAGGACCAGATCTGGGCATTCTTGCCCTCCATCTTGTCTTTTAAACTCATAGTTCAGTTAAATAATGAACAGATAAGGTGAATGAAAGAAGAAAGTTCCTTTGCTTTTGTTTGAGATTAAATCATATCCAACCCACAGGCAGGAAATTCCTTTCAGCTTTAAAGCTATAAGATTAACATGAAACCTTTTATTATTCAGAAATACGAGGCATGTTTGCCAATCCCGGATGACTATGAGTGGATTTTATGCCGCTGAACACATTTAATAGAGTGTGTGACCTTGCTGAGGAGGTGCAGGTGTTCAGCTTGTCGCCTGCAGCTCTTCGTGGAGCTTACTGCGACTCTCTGAATCCAATTCTCCAATGGAAAGAGGAAAATACACCAGCAGATGAAAATGACTGGAAGGACAGGTTGTCCCAGATATTAGTTGCTTGCCTGGCTTATTTGGATGTCAACACTCAGGGCCGAAGCTAAACAATAAAAACTGATGACAATTTGAAAAAGAGACATTTTCTCCTGCAGTTGAATCTGCAGTCTACATGCAAACTGAGGGTCCAACTACAACTTTGATGTTTTTAAAATAGCTATTTTTTTCCGAGTCAGTCTACAGGGTTGTAATTCAAAGCCCTGTTAAACCTATGCAGTGCCACCAGGTGGTGAGGGCATTAACATTAAAGTGCCTCTGACCAATTTTCACATCAATGCAGAAACTGGAAGCAAGCATATACAGTAGTAGCCATTCAAAATGGCCCTTCCCAGCCGTATGGCAGCCCACTCTCTCAAACTCCCAGTGAAATTCCCTCCAACTTCTAGCCACTGGAGTTACCCCCTATTGCATATTTCTTTACTCTGACTCCATCCTTTTACTGGATTACAGGGTCTGACCAGGAGATAATGCTTCTATTTAGATCTTAATGTCCACAAATCATGACAGCAACAATATTTTAGTACAAATAATGACGTTTAAAAAGGAATTAAAGGGGACCAGCCAAGGACCAGCCAAGGGCCCATGAAGGAAAGTGGGGAAATTTTGAATGGCCACTAGTTTAGTACTGAACAATTGGGCCATGAAACTGCCGAGATGAGGCAGAGCCAGTTAGCACTGCTGCTATAGAACGTTGCCAGAGCATCAATGTCAGCGACGATTCTAAACATAGAACCAACGGATGGCTAGATGACCATAAATAAAGCCAATGATTAAACCAAGTATGATAAGCATGTTTCGTACACGCTAATTTTTGGTTTAAAAGTAAAAGGTTGTTATTAAACTGAAGCTATGCTTTTTTTTTTGCATTTGACTCAACCTTTCCACATCAATGCCTTTTTGCACCATGACTTTTATACTGGTATTATTTTCTTCTGCACTGTTTACATTCTTGATCACCACTGCACTTTATAAACAGTGATGTTCATTTCATTTCACTGTTGTAAGCTGTACGCATCGAAATTTCGTAGTTTAAGTCTTTCTTTTTCTGATATTTGGGTTTAGAGCAACCCCTGGATCTCTGTGGCAATATGTGCATTTTCACTTCAGATGAAGAAACGTTTGAGACGCAAAAGCAAATCATAAGTAATGTAAACATGATACACTGACTAAAGTGAAATATTTTTTAGGTGTTTTATATATTTAAGTTTCTCGATCACTGCAGAGCCAAGGAATAACTGGAGCAGGTGGAGAATGTGGAAATAATTAACAGTTTAAATGTGTTGGCCTTTAAGAGATCATTTTGATTCCACTTTGTTTTTTTTATTATTGTAAATGTTACAAGCATAAAACTGCTAATTTTAAGATTCACTTACTGATTACTTTAGGAGGATTAAACTTAAGTGCAGTTAATATTTCTCAGAT